>NC_080081.1:60053006-60263742 GCF_949987535.1 Balaenoptera acutorostrata
CATGCCCTTCTCCCAGCTTCTGGTGGTTGCTGGCAAAATGAAAAAATGGGATTCTTTGTTCAAAAATGATTAAGAATTTTCAGACCCTGACAGCAGAACATTAAGCCAAGTGCAGAGCCCTTCTGAGCACAGGGCCCCGCGTGGCAAATGCCACACACCCATGGAGGAGCCCCCAGTCAAGAATCCTTCCTTGACCATCAATCTAGTCTTTCTTCTCCTAAAACCTACAGTGTTTGTTTATAAGCTATTCTTTACATTGACTGCATGCTACCTTTCTTTGTCAATTAATCTCTATGACTAGCTATCTATGTGTTTGCAGCATCTTTGTTCATTGATCAAGCTCTTATTAGGAACATACTATGTTCCAAGCCCTCAGAAAACAAACCCAAAAGATTCAGTCTCATAAACTCGAGGAGTTCACAATCTGGGAGGTTACCAAACACACTAACAATTATCATCCCCTGTGACAAACACTGTGATAGAGAGATGCCCAGGGTACCAATGACAGGGGAGTGGGGAAGCAGGCAGGAAGGCGTCTTAGAAGATGTGTAGTTGAACCTCCAAAATGCTTAGAAGCTCATCAGGCAAAGGATGGGAAAGAGAGTGATAAAGGGCATTTCAGATAGAGGGACCAGCATATGTACAGTGTGGGCATCTCCCAACTAAAATGTCAGCTTCTGGAGAACAGGAATTGCACCCTCTCCTAGCACCTAACACAATTCATTGCTCAAAGTACAAATTCAATAAATATTTGGTTAGTTGAGAAGGCAAATTGATTCTATGAACAATATGGCATTTAAAGGTTAAACCAAAGAGCAAAAGTAATTAGATGTTTTAAATATACCTCTAAAATGCACTCTCTAAGCATGATAGTTCTCCCAGAGAATTTATATATGCAGCTGCCATATAAAGACTGACTTTCACACATGTTTAATGCTAATTTTACTTTCCCTTTTTGATAATGGTGCAATGAAAGCTAATTATAGCTATTATTGCCAGGTAGATTATAAAAGGAAGAGGGCTGTTCATAGCTGCAAATTTTATTTTCACAAAATGTCAAGTACATAAAAATGTTATCTCTGCAATATTTCTAAGTATTAAAAAGTTGAATCCAGCACAGTATGTGGTCTATGACCATTCTGGAAGTAGAGCATCTGCACATCTTTGGTTTATAACAACTCCCTAGATATTCACTGACATTTAATAACCCATTTGCACTAACAGAGTCATTAAAACAGATGCAGGCTGAAATGTACACTACTTACATTCAACTTCACATGTACGCTACTTACATTCAACTTACACTGGAAATACAATATTTTCTCAACTTTTGTAAATAGATATGCTGCTGCTGCAGCTGAGACCATGTTTGAGACACTCCCAACCACCAAGAATACAAATACAAGGCCAAGGATTTTTAAGTAAGCATATAGAAAACAATAAAAGAAAAAGAGTGTGAATCAAGTATTAAAATGGAAAGTTATGAGCCTTTTAACAATGCAAACCTAAAAATAATAAAAATTTAAAAACTAATAAGAAAACTCTTTGATGATGGTACACAGGAAAAGCTAAAGACCTGAAATTAAAAATTTTAGAGACAAATCCTGATTCCAGCATACGCTAACAGATCTTAAGTGAGGCATTTTCCCTTTCCTTAGCTGAACTTACATGTACATTAGAGAAAATACCACCTATATCATAGGGTTACTTTGAAAATTAAACCAGATGATATATGCTAACACACCCAACACCGGTGTCCTAGTTAGTGCCAAATTTTAGTTGAATCTGAATTTGTAAATTGTTATTTATATAAAATACCTAAATATTTCATTATATTCATTCAAATTCATTCCATCAATCTTGTTTTTTAGTAAGATTCAATTGGAATTGATTTTACATCTACTACTGCCCTGAGCTGGGGGCCGTAATGCATCACATTGAATACCTCCAACAAACCCATGATATATGTGGCATTTACTCTATTCTAAAGTAAAGAAACTGAGGCCCAGATGACAAGTTTTTGTCTTTTCTGTTTATCTGCAGCTGCAATATGAAAATATTTCTGGTCAAGTTCTCCATTCTTTAAATAGAGATATGAATCACCCGTTAATTCTCTGCGTATTAGGCCAAAGGATAGTCAGCAGAGTTTCAGTGAATTCATATGACACAGTTTCCAGATTTCAATCACTCACTTATTAAGCAAGTATTTACTGTGTACAATGAAGTGCCAAGGAAGACACAAAACAGACCCAGGTAAAGAGCATCTTAGGAAACATACACAATAGAAAGTAAAACAATGAAATAGATGATTTTAGATTAGTCTGGTGGCAGAGAAATGGGACAGATGGGAAATGACTGGAAACAGGGAGAAGGGTTAGGAAGCCATGGCTACTGACAAGGTATGAGGCAATAACTGTCAGGTCTAGATGGTGGCAGTGGGCATCGGGGCAAGAGACAAACCTAAGAGATGTTTCTGAGGCTAACTGTCTATAGAAAATAAATGAGAAGATGAGTCAAGGATGACTATGAGGTCAGTCAGCTGAGGGAAGAGTGATCTCCTGGATGGAAATGTGGCATTTAGGGAGGACAAGGATGAACTCCACCTGACCACAATGAGATTAGGGCCACATGGAAAAGGCTCAGGAGAGCTCACCTGTGCAAAATGCAAGCTGTGTAACTGGAATGTGAGGCTAGATCAAGGCAGAAGATACAGATTTGAGCCTCATCACCATGGAGATAACTAAAGCCATGGGATGGAGTCAACTCTCTAGGAGGGGGAAGCGCTTAGAAGCATGTGAGCAGAAGTTCAAGGACTGACATCTAACATTAAGAGAGGGAGAAAGAAGAAGAGCCAATTTGATCAATTTTTGGCATGTACTGGAATATATTTAGATAATATTATTTTAGCATTCATATTATTTTAAATTAGATGAGCTAATAAAGGACTATATTTTATTCCTGTTTTTCTGTGCCCAGTAAAGGTTAAGTATCAACAAAAGAGAAGGCACATACACTTTCAATTCTGTCCATTTTGAGAAGAATCATATTCAGGGAAAGGAAATCATGGCTGAAAATGAAGTCCCTTCAACCAAATAGGAATATTTAGAATCCATTTCCATTTACACCAACGTGTAAGATCTGTTTCCAACAGCAAGACCCTGAAAGTGCCCAGCTTCTGCCTTCAGTGATCCCAACATCCAAATTCATTCACTATTTTCCTCATTCATCCTACTTTCTGCAAGGTGCTCAGCCAGACACTGAGAGGACAGTGGTGGATAAGATGGACACACTCTCTGTTCTTGTGTAGTTCATAGTCTAGTCCAAAACAATTCATATCCTGCCTCTTTGCTTCTAATCCAAAGCAATCAGGATTGAACTTCAGTGACTTTTCCCATTGTCCTTTGGCCACGTACTTCTTCTTTATTTTTAAAAATTTATTTATTTTTTATTTTTGGCTGCATTGGGTCTTCGTTGCTGCACGCAGGCTTTCTCTAGTTGGGGTGAGTGGGGGCTACTCTTTATTGCGGTGCGCGGGCTTCTCATTGCGGTGGCTTCTCTTGTTGCGGAGCACAGGCTCTAGGCGCATGGGCTTCAGTAGTTGTGGCACGCGGGCTCAGTAGTTGTGGCTCACAGGCTCTAGAGTGTAGGCTCAGTAGTTGTGGCACACGGGCTCAGTTGCTCCACACCATGTGGGATCTTCCTGGACCAGGGATCGAACCTGTGTCCCCTGCATTGGCAGGTGGATTCTTAACCACTGCGCCACCAGGGAAGTCCCTGGCCACGTACTTTTTACAGATGAAGGCTGAGTGTTTGTTAACCAGCAAGTAGAAGTCTTCTTTTAAATTAATTATAGAGTAGCCAGAAAATGTGACAAATATATGCCCCAGTGGTTACACATTTTAACCTGAGTAGTTTAACAGGAACTTGTGGTTCCTGTTACCACTCCAGAGGGCTGTGTCAGTTGTTAACACAGTGAGGTGTGGGCCTTACAGAGGCCTCCTAGTCCTTTATGACTCCAGTCAGAGGAATGAGAACATGGGAGGGAGAAGAATCCTTTGCCATCTCATCTTTCTCATCTCATTGCTCCTTCCCACGTAAATCAAAAGAAATGAAGGGTAAATGAAAGATAAACAAAAATATATATATTTTAAAATTAAGAATAAAAAAAGAAATAAGTACCAGAATGAATGAACTTCTCCAAAACTACTTCCAGTGGTAGATTCACTGAAGCTACTGAATTTATAAATTTTCATTTTGTAAGTGTTCAGAGGGAGGAAGCAAAGCTTCAGAGTAAGTATACAACTCTGCCTACTGTAGCAGGTGGCAACAGTGAGCACACAGGGTTGTCTTAATCTCTAAGCCATTTCCCTGCCTATGGTTTGAGTCCATCTCAAATACCTCCAGGGACCAGGCAGGTAACTAAACTGAGCTAAAAGGGCCAAGTGTAGGTGGCAGGAACTGACACACACTGGAAAATGTACGTCTTGTCTAAAGGTAGTAGCAGAAGGAAGGCAAATTTGATTGTTCAAGAGAAACCAAAAATCTGATTTTTTTCGGAAATCATCTGATTTTTAAAAATATTGGCAATGAATTTAAAAATATTAAATGTCATATTGGTTACTCTGTAACTGATTCATCCAGAGGTCATTAATTTACAGCCTCTGGTCTATGGCAAGTTTGCTGTGTTTGTGCAGAAACATGGAACTCATCACAGGTTTACAAACATGATTAACCTTAGCACATGCAATCAGCGCAAAAGACTTAAGAATGCTGAAATAACCTAAAGGAAGAGGCATGCAATTATAATTGAAATGAAAAAAAGAGAAAAATTTAAAACTTAAGAATAATGAGAAAATAATGACCATTACTAGTGCATATTGGATGAAGATTTGACAGTAAAGATGATACTGAAAAGTTGATAACAAATCGATGCAAAATGTTGAAACAGGCTTTACCTATGTAATCATTATCATCATCATCATCATCATTAACATCATCATCTGCAAGAAACTAGGGAAAAATCTTTGGTGTGATAAATGTTGGATGTCTAATGTTAATTTAGAGGAAGAAAGCTAAGAATTTGAGTAATAACATACTGTGGCAAATTACTGCTCCAAGTTGTTGCAAGGCGTGGATAAGTCTATTGGTTCAAAGCCTGTTTCACTAAGGCTTGTGTGGAGGTTCCAGTACAGATTCATGCATCCATCCATTCATTCAACAAATATTTATTGAGCACTTACTATGTGCCAGGTACCATCAGAGGCACTGGAGATACAATAGTGCATGAATCAGACAAAAGTTCCTGACCTTTTGGAGTTGACATTCCAGTTAAGAGAGACAGACAATATACAATATAAATAAGTATATTCTATATTACATACTGATAAGTCTTAGGGGGAAAAATTAAATCAGGAAAGGGGAATAGGAGTTTGTTTTTGTGTAGTATGTGTGCATCCTTTTGCAGGGAGAAGGGTGAAGAGGATTTGAAATTCTAAATAAGGGGACCAGGAAAGGCCTTACTAAGAAAGAAACATTTGCATAGACACATGAGGCAGGTGAGGGCTGACAGTGAGGGAGTGGAAGTGGAGCAAGCCTTGAGATATCTGGGGTGAGAAAAGTCCAGGCAGAAGGAACAAGTGCAAAGGTCCCGAGGGAAAGGTGCATGTGTCACTTTCAAGAGCAACCTGATAAATCCAAGAACTAGGGGCAGAGCAGTAGCAGATGAGGTCAGGGCGGCCTGATCACACAGAGGGCTGGCTTTTACCATCAGTGGTACTGGAAGTCATTGCAGGGAAGGTGGTCTAATCAAAGGAGTTACAGGATTTGACATACGTTTTAAAAGGATCCTCTGACTGCTGTCATGATTGAACCAAAAGAGAGCAAAGCCAGGGGCAGTGAGACCAGTTGGGAGGCTGTTTCAATAATCTAGGTGAGAGACAATGATGGCTTGAACTAAGGTCTTGGCAATGGAGACAGCAAGAAGGCATCAGATTCTGTGTATATTTTTATTGTAGCCCTGGAATGATTTGCTGACATTCTTTGAGGCATATGAGAAAATGAAGAGGCAAGGACGACTCCAAGGCCTTTGGCCTGAGCCACTGGAAGGATGAAGCTGGCATTAATTGACGTGGAGAAGACTAGATGAAAGCAGGCTTGGGGGTGGAGAACAGCAAGAGTTCAGTTTTAGACCCATTAAGCCTACTGGGGATCCAATCAGGAGATGCGGAGTAGGCAGTTGGATATAGTGTCTGGAGGTCCACACTGTAGGTTTAAATTTGAAGTCATCAGCATATATTTGGTATTTAAAACTGTGAGACTGGATGAGATCACCTAGAGGGTGAATACAGATAAAGAAGAGAAATGGACCAAGCTCTGAGCTTTGGGGGCACTCCAACATAAAAGGTTAGGAAAATGAAGAGGGACCAGCAAAGCATACTAAGAAGGAACTCTCAGTGAGGTAGGAGATAAATCAGGTGATGGTAATGACCTGGAGGCCTAGGGAAGATAGATCTCAAGTTGGGGAGAAGGCTCAACCTCTGAAAAGCCGCTGGTGGTCATTTAAGGATGGACAGCTACTGACCACTGGATACAGAAACATGGAGGCCGTTAGCAGTCATGTAAGAGCAGTCTGGTGGAGGAGTGGGGCAAAAGTCCCATTGGAGAGCTTCCCTAAAAGAATGGGAGGGAAGGAATTGGAGATAGCAACTATAAACAAATTTCAAAAGATTTATGATAAAGGGAAGAAGAGAAATGTTGTGGAAGCTTGTTCAAGGGGGAAGTGGGCTCAAGAGATTTTTTTTTTTTAAGACAGGAGAAATAACAGTATGTTTCTATGATTCCAGGAATTATCCAGCAGAGAGAAAGATAAAAGTAATGCAAGAGACAGGGGGAAGATTAGCTGGGACAATTTTCTCGTATAGATAAGAGAAGATCAGCTCTAGTGAACAGTAGAGGGCTCAGCCTTGGCTAGGAGCAGGGATGGTTCATCCACAAAGACAGGACAGAGAGCTGAGTAAATGGTCACAGGTGCTGGGAGGTCGGGCTGTGGAAATTCTTCTGATTGCCTCTATATTCACAGTGAAGGATTTGGGGGAAGCTATGGAAGGGCTAAAGAGAAAGGAGAGTGTATGAAATAACTGTTGAGGAGGTTGGAAGAGTGAATGCTTTAGGGGCAGAGGGTATGATGACTGAGCAACATCCAAGGCTAGTGACTACATTTTAAAAATATTTTTCTTTTCACTTCTTAACTTTTCATCTTGAAATCATTTCAGAACTACAAAAAGATGCAAAAATAGTTCAAAGAATTCCCATGTGCACTTCACTCAACTTCCCCAAATGTTAACATCTTATATAATCACAGTTTAACTGTCCCCATCAGAAAGTTATCACTGATCCACCACTCTTCACTAAACTAGACCTTTTTCAAATTTAGCCAACTGTCCTATGAATGTTCTTTTTCTTTTCATCCAATCCATGATCCCATATTTTATTTAGCTGTGTTGTCTTCTTAGTCTCCTGTAATCTGGGACAGTTCTTCAGTCTGTCTTTCATTACCTTGACACCTTAGAAAAGGCTAGTCATAGAATGTCCCTCAGTTTGGGCTTGTCTGTTTCCTCACAATTTAAATCAGGTACATATTTTTGGCAAGAATATCACAAACATGTTGTTTTTAGTGCATCACATCATGGGGCACGTGATCTCTGCCAGGGTCCTCCTCTGTAAAGGTACTATTTCCTTTATAATTAATAATACAGTGATCATGGATTTTAAAATACAAGCATTCCGTATGGTTTTTCCCCCACCCCATTCATCTCCACTGGTGCAGGTACTGAGTAAGTGGAGGGTTGATTTAATATTGTGGTTTATCAAGTGAGGACCTCAACCAAGGTATAACTAAAACAGTTGTAGATATCAAAGAGAAGGGTTAACTGCCTCAAAAGATTTTCAAAGTAGACCAAGACAATCAGTTATAGAAAAGATATTTGATAGATTATCAAAGGAGATAAATAGACCTGATTTTAAAGTTTTCCAGGACTGGTTGATTTACACCCAGCTTTACTGGAAATACTTCTGGGGACTTTTGGGAAATACTTCTTCAATCCACTTTTGTCATTATAGACTTATATACAAGTGTACTTGAAAACAGCCTTCTGAAATCTAACCTGTTCATAAGTAGAAAAGAGGTTCTAGATTTTCATTCATCCATCCAACAAATACTTATTAGACCAATATCTGGTCCAAAACCTGAATACTTGGTTTGTGCTACAGGTGATAGAGAAAACAAAAGATGTGTCAAATATCTGATTAAAACATTCCAGAGGCGCCAAAGTCAAAGATTTTCCCCAATGAAATTAAAAATATGATTAAATATTCTAAACTTCTGACACAGTAGATATGCCTAATTAAACATTTTTCTTGCAATAGTATCTTGAACTACTCTGTGGCTTCACCTATATACTCTCAAAGAAATGGAGGCCTGGGGTGAGGTGGAAAATATACCAGGCCACAAGTCAAGAGATCCCGGATCGAAATTTGGCTGTTTCAACTTGTGTGGCCAGATGAAGCCGGTATAGCTAGGTGATTAAGAGCACATGCTCTAGAGTTACAAAGGTCTGGGTTCCTAACTTGGTTCCTAGGTTTATTGTCTTTGTGCCTTTGGACAAGCTTCTTAATCCCTGTAAGCCTGTTTTTTCATCACAACGGGAAAAGTAAACAGCACTCACAGCCTAGCATAGTTACAAGGTATACAGGAAGTGATGCATGGAGAGCACTTAGCATAATGACCAATATACAAGATATGAACCAAAATTAAGTCATATTTAATAATTTTTATTATAGTTATTATTATTATTAGTCACCATTCTGTGCTTCATTTTACATAACTGTAAAATGAGGGGCATCAGCTAGACCAGAATTTCTTGAACATGAATAAATATCTGGAAAAATTATCCCAAACGTCCAAAGTTGTCTTTATTTCTATTACATGAGCAAACATACAAATTGGCATAAACTGCTAATGCCATCAGAGCCTAAGTATAAATCCAAAATCAGGTTAAATTCAAAACAACAATAACAACAAAACCAAATTAAGTTATTTTAATGAGGATACTGGTGATTTTCTGGAATTAAATCGCCTCGTGAACATGGCGCTGATCCCCCGTCGTGCGAGTTCTTCTGTGTCCACTGCCCATGTTGTCTACTGTGTTCTGCTCAGTTCTCCCACTTCACTTTCTTTGAACGACTGCAGGCTTCAGTGACATCATTTGGCCTTCACTTTGCATGAACTCATGAATTACTTGGAGCTGGTTCTTTTTCATTAGCTCTTGAAAATTAAGGGAGGAAGTTGGCCTCAATTCTAGATACATCTCTCAATGCAGATCCCCGTGGATTCCCAGCTCCAAATCTTTCAGTAGCTCTCTGCCTGTCAAAATCCTGACGTTTAAGTCTCTCCCAGACTTACATTTGCAGCCTTACCTACCCATCTTCTCTCTAGTCGAACTAAGATACCTTTTGCCATAGACTGTCTGTGTCCCTTCAAAACTCATATGTTAAAACCTAATCCCCAGGGTGATGGTATCTGGAGGTGAGGCCTTTGGGTGGAGCGCTCATGAATGGGATTAGTGCCCTTTTAAAAGAGATCCCAGAGAGCTCCCTTCCCCCTTCCATCATGTAAGGACACAGCAGAAGACAGCCATCTATGGAACAGGAAACGGGCCTCACCAGACATCGAATCTGCTGGTGCCTTGAACTTAGACTTCCCAGCTCCCAGAACTGTGAGAAATAAATGTTTATTAGGCACCAGTCTATGGTAATTTTGTTATAGCAGCCAGAACAGACAAAGACACTTTCAAAATATTCTTTTAGAATTTGCTGAGATTTTCTTTATGGCCAAGTAAGCATCAATCTTGGTCAATATTTTTGTGTACTGAAGAGAATGTGTGTTCTCTGGTTATTGGATACAGTTATCTATATACGTCTATCAGATCAAACTTATCAATTGGGTTATTCAACTTTTCTATATCCTTAGTAATATTTTGTTTGCTTGATCTCTTAGTTACTGAGAGACGTGTTTTTAAAAAATCCCCATTTTAGAAATGAATGTATCAATAACATCTCCTTGTAATTTTGTCCATTTTTGTTTCATGTATTTAGAAGTTACGTTGTTAGGTGCAGACAGTCTCATGTTGGCATGTCATCTTGATGAATCATTTCCTTGCATCCTTAAAAAATAAGTCCATGAGCGCCTACTTTGTCCAATATTTGTATATTTCTTGCCCAGCCTTATGGTCAACTTCCTTGACACTTCATTGGCTAAGGTGTAGATTTTCTAGCTCCAGAGGATGGGTCTCAGTTTTGAGGCTCTCAACTTTATTCAGGGTGTTTTGATTCAGTTCTCTGCCCACTGCAGACTAGAGAGCTCATCTTTACTTCCTGTGTCAGCGGTACAATCCCAGTGCCTGGCCCCTAAAACTCCACGTCGGATACCCCCATGGAGTACCATGGCTTCACCTCGACCTTACTTCACTGCCATTAAATTTTTTTGTATCAACACCTGGGATCTCCCTTTCTGTTCATCTCATACATATTTTATCTTACATTTCTATGTATTTGAGGTGGGTAGAAGGCTGTCCACATCAGCACTAATAGCCACATAGACTGAAAGTCCTAGCACCGATTTCTAACCAACTAAACAAACTACACATGCTTCAAGCATAAAATAACTTTATGAATATATATATACATGTATATAATTTTTGGGAAGGGCGCAAGTTCCATTTCAGTTTAATTTAGCAACAAAGAAAGTCACTGTTATATGTAATTATAATAATAATGGTCAGGAGTGTAGCCTTTTCTTTATACTATTAGATTCTGGAATTATCATTGGGAAAAAATGATAGTTGACATTTATTGAGCATTTTCAATACTCCAAGCACTGTCTTAAAGCACTTTGAGGACATTCTCATTTAATTTTCACAACAATTCTATGTAGCATAAGCACCATTACTGTCCCAATTTTACAGATGTGGACATTAATAGTTAAGGGTTGAGAAACTTGACCAAAGTCTTACAAATAGTAAATGGTGGAGACAGTACTCAAACCATGCCTGTTTGGTTTTAGGGCCCAAATATGTAACCACTTTATGTCTCATCTTAAATAGCTGAGGTAGACAAACTGGGTACATTAGGTATCTATACTATACAAATATTCCCTTCAAAATCACCAGGGGGAATAATAAATACTAAAATGTAAAAATAGGCAAGAGACTAGAATAAGTCATTTATAATAGAAAACATTCAGTAATAAACAGAGGAAAAGATGTTTAAGCTCATTAATAATCAAACGCTAATTAAAATAAGATGTTATTTCCCACCTATTAGAATAGCAAAGCTTAAAAAATTGACTAATTCCCAGGATCAGTTAGAATGAAGGGAAATAAACACTCTTACACACAGCTGATAGGTGTTTAAATCAGAATTTCTAGAAGAAAAATAGGGGGACTTCCCTGGTGGCACAGTGGTTAAGAATCCACCTGCCAATGCAGGGGACACGGGTTCGAGCCCTGGTCTGGGAAGATCCCACGTGCCGCGCAGCAACTAAGCCCGTGCACCACAACTACTGAGCCTGCGCTCTAGAGCCCGCAAGCCACAACTACTGAGCCCATGTGCCACAACTACGGAAGCCCACGCGCCTAGAGCCCGTGCTTCACAACAAGAGAAGCCATCACAATAAGAAGCCCGCGCACCGCAACGAAGAGTAGACCCCACTCGCCGCAACTAGAGAAAGCCCGCACGCAGCAACGAAGACCCAATGCAGCCAAAAATACATAAATAAATTAAAACCTTGAGGATATTTTAAAAAACAAACAAAAAAACCCACTCTGGATCAAGTCTGGTCCTCAGGTGTGGGTCTAGAAATCACAGCTGCTCTAATTCATTACAGCTCGTCTTACACTACAAGATTAGCAAAACCGGCCCTTCTGGTTCCTAACTAAATAATTCCTACTAAGCAAATGGTGACAAGCCGGATTTGTTATACTTGTGGTTCCACTTTCAGTCACTGTGGTCTAACAGTTTAGCTGCTCACTGACCCTATAAGTCCCTTTTCCATTCACCGGGGACATCAAGTGCCTCACAACCATGTACTGAGAAGAAGCAGAGAGTGAGTGTGAGGGTGAGATGCTTTTTCTCCTCCCAAAAGGGATCACCTGGACAAAGTGATATGAGAAGGTACAAATCCTCTGGATGCAAATCCTTTTCAATGCCGGGAGTCTGGGTTTGGTAAGTGGGTGTTGGGGAAGAAGGGGATGGTCTGGTTTCCTTAGCTCCTACTGAAAGAAGGGGTGACTAGAGGTATCTCCTTATGGGTCTGATTCGGGTGGGTGGGTAGTGTGGGGTTTGTGGGTGCAAGGAAGGTACCCCACCAGCAATGGCATGCGAAGTCTCCATGATTCAGGACGAGGTACCATCTGATGAAAAGCAGGAGCACAGACTTACTCTCATGCTATTTGGTGGTTTGCATGCAAATCTCTTGTAGTTACCGAACCTCTTCTTTAAAGCAAGTCTTAAGCAGAGCCATATTAATATGCCAAACAGATAAAAGGGTAGTTGCTCTGCTTGGAATTGCGGTGGAGGGAAGAGCAAAGCCCCATAATCTGTCTTCTCCATGGCTCCTGAACAGAGCTGGACACCATTATCTCTTCCATTGGAGGGTACTACTTCACCTGGAATAACTGGCAGAGGAAATGAAGGAACAGGGTGAGAAAAGAAACAGTGTCCTGGGATTGACTAAATTCAATCCTGATATAATCTCCAACATCAAAACATAAGGGTGGGGACTTCCCTGGTGGTGCAGTGGTTGGGAGTCCGCCTGCTAATGCAGGGTACAGGGGTTCTATCCCTGGTCCGGGAAGATCCCACATGCTGTGGAGCGGCTGGGCCCGTGAGCCACAACTACTGAGCCCACGTGCCACAACTACTGAAGTCCGTGCGCCTGGAGCCCGTGCTCCGCAACAAGAGAAGCCACCGCGATAAGATGCCCGTGCACCACGGTGAAGAGTGGCACCCGCTCACTGCAACTGGAGCAAGCCCGCGCACAGCAACGAAGACCCAACGCAGCCTAAATAAATAAATAAATTTTAAAAAGCCAAAAAAAAAAAAAAACATAAGGGTGGGGGGATTGAGATTGTTGTAACTCTTGAAGAACTGTCAAAAGCATACTAAACTCACTGTGTGACACTGAAACAAAAGTGATGGTTCTGTTAGTCTGGTTGTGGTGTAAGAAATGTGAGTTCTTCACCAACACGGAGAATATAAAGCACCATGACATGAGCGGGCAACCTGTGCTCTTCCCCACCTGCCATCCCCAGGCACCATTTCGGCCTCATTACACTTAGGACTGTAAGCATAAAGCAGAATAAGTTTGAAAAGCAAATCCACCATATTTACTGTTTAAGATCATAAATTGCTATTTGCCTTAGAATGAAGAGGAAGTCATTACAGAGCATTTCTGCTCACCTGTGGTTCTAAATGCTAGAGGTCGTTTTTGAGGACTGAACAGAGGGCACGCAGCCCCTACACCTCATGGGTATGACACATCTCCTTGTAAGTTGAGGACTGAATCCTAGCCGGTCCCAAGGACTCAGTAGATTATCCTCCCAAAGTCCAGTGAGCACTTTAGAAAAAACCTGAGAAAAATGATATGCTTTCAGAACATCTTTCCCTCTAGCAATTCCGAGGAGGGTCACACTGCAGCCTTTTGGCCTTTTCCACTTTTGTTTGGCTCACCAGCTGGCCTGGAGGACACCGAGAACAAGGCAGCTTTCATCCTTGGGTCACAGGTTGACATTCATCATGGATTCGGTCCAGCTCAATCAATGCTCACAGCAGCTCACGGACTCAACTCACGTGAATGACACAGGTCAAGGTCTCTTTACTCACATCACTGCACTTGGACATTTTCAGGCATGAGCTGTCCCATGGTTCCCCTGCGGCCCAGAGGGGTATAAGGACCAGTGACAGAATGTAGGGACCTGCCCTGGAGCACGCGTGGCATTTGTTCACAATCTGAGAGGTGCAGACCTCTTTCACCAACATACCAGAGACGTTAGCAAACCAAGTGTGATACTTTATGGATAAATGCCCAGGATTCACCCTTCAACCCTCCAAATACTTTGGTTAACATCAACTATAATCACATAAAGCAGGGACAGCGCAGATAGGAAATCGGAGCTATTTGTTTTTAAACAGCTAGCATCTAATGAGGACTCATCTGTACCCAGCATGAACCTAAGTCCTTGACCTAGATTCTCTCTCTAAATCCTCACAACATCCTGAGTCAGGTACCATTTTACCCCAGTTTTACAGGTGAAGAAACCACAGGGGCTTTAATAGGTTGAGTAGCTGGTCCAAGGGCACAGAGCTATCAAGTAGCGGCCAGGGATTTGAACCCAGCCGAGCTGAGCTATGCTGCCTTTGATTGACATATCATGCAGGTAATAGAATTTTCAGTTAACATGAGAACTGTGGAGTAAGATAAAACATAAAATCAACACTTAGACCAGTGCCTTCCACATGGTAAGTAACCACCATTGACATTGCATCACTCACAGCATGAAAGGCAATGTTGCTTAGTCAACCTAACATTAAGGAAACAAGTATTATTTACCCTTTTTTGGTGAAGGACACAATCATACAATATACACAGATATCTAGTATCAGCTGGGCGCAGACAGTCTAAAACAATCACTGAAACTAAGGAAATACAGAACTGTTCCTAAGTATTCGGGGTAGTGTGAATAAATAACCATATTCTACCCGAGCAACATAATAAAAAAATGTTAAAAAATTTAAAAACCTCAAGTAGCCATAATTATAGATAAATAAAGACTTTGAAAAGATTTAAAATTTCATTCTAATGTCTAAAATTATAAAGCCTCAAATGAATCATTACATGTTGTTTTAATAAAGTTTAAAGTTTAGCACCTAGCATAGAGCCTTACACACAGGTTCCAATAAATCATTCTGGAATGAATGGCTGAATTCATGAATATGCTTTTATAACAGATAGACATTGTTCTTTCACTATGTTTGGGAATTTTTCTTAATTCCATGATGCAGGTTGCATGACCTTTCCTTATTAAAATGATTTTTCTGAAAAAAATCCCAGGACTATCATCCTGAAAGACAAAAAGAAAAAACTAAATAACCGGCCCCAAAATAATTAAGAACAGAAACGAAGTTTTTGTCTTTGCAATGAGATAGGAGAGGTAAAAAGAAAAGCAGCTTCTTCAAAATATCTTTATTAACATTTAAGGAAATACAAAATTGTTCTCTATGCAGCAGCATGAAAACACATGAAATAAAAGTATACATTTAAGCCGCTGTGACTGGTGAAGAGTAAAGACATTTCTCAGTATATATATAAGAAAACAGGTAAACTCAGATCAAGAAAATACTTCTTTCTCAAAAGCTTTTCGTGCCTTGGTTTACCATGGGGACTCAACAGTTTATTCAATGTGCTCTCAAAAATAACTATTTTTTTAAAAGAACTTCTAAAAACTAATATGAGCACAAAAATACAGATCACTGCAGTTATTTCCATAAAGTAAAATGCTAAATTAAATCTACACTGACCAAACTATTTTGTAAACCTCCATCCCGTTTAAAAGGAAAACAAACAGAGCGGTATATAGAAAATAGTGAAGATTTCCAGCAACAGTTTCTACACCATTCCAACAGAGCTGTGTCCTTTCACCAATAGCAAATCTGAGATTCCCCAAGTACTCCCCACTCGTTAGGAAAATCAATAGCATTACCTGCAGGGTGGGTAGGGTTGCTTGTGCATAAGGCTTTTATCTCATTTTAGCAACATTAAAAAAAAAACAAAAAAACCGCAGAATGTACACAACCTTGGCGCTCACCATTACTGTGGCATCCTTAATACAGTCTGCTACAAGTGCTGTGGTTCACTTTGACAAGCTTCATCACACAGCTAATGCGACAAACAAAAAGGCTGACTGTACTGCATATCAGGTGGAGACCCTTAAAATCAGAGGGAGTTGTATTATTTAAAGAGACATGATTATTTTTAAAAAAGAAAAGGAGATTGAGGTAGCAATATCTCCCCCCAAAATTTAAAAATTAATAAATTAAATAAAAATAATAAAAGAATCCAAATTGAATGTGATGTGTACTTTCTAAATACGGCCTGCACTTGTACATCATTTCCATAGATGAAGCACGTAATCTGTGTTAGAAAAACTGATATATGCATATAAAACACACCAAGCCATGAATTGAATTTTCATAATCACGATCTCATTTACCTAAATGTTTGGTGCTAAGTAACAGAAGTAGTAAGTAGTGGAAGACAAAATATTCACGCCTAAGGAGGTTACATATTAAACAGCCCTAGTTTCTGCCTGCTATTTGCTAGAAGAAATCTGCAGGGAATGAAGCCTGATGCCTGATTCCATGTGTGACAAAGCATTTAAAAAAAAACTACTGATAAGTGCATCGCTTTGATTTTGACTATGCAATACAAAGCATAAATTTTAAAGGCCAAGCATTGGTCAGTAAAACTGAATCCCAGCAGTTCTCACGGTTCAAACAACTTTTAAGAGGATAGGAACCTGACTCAATTTATCTATTGGAACATAAATATTTTTCATGGTTAAAAATATAAACATTTTTCACACTTACAAAATATGCACAACAAATATTACTTGAGACAAAACCTAGCAAACAGATCTGCCTACTGTCGACTTTCTTAGCTTTCTGAGAAGCTAATTAATCTATGCGGTGGATTAAAAGTGGAATAAATTCATGGTGTTGGGCAGCAGCTTAATTGGGACATAGTTATCTTACAAGGAAAAGAAACCACATGCAAAGGAAAACAAGGTGCAGAATATTTCCCAGAGTCTGATGAAATACTTTTTTACTTTTCCACTTTTTTCACTGACTGTTTAAAAATATATGCTTGTTCCTAAGAAGAAAAAGGAAGATTTGGTTAGGGAGTAAATCTTGAAAGATCCCCAAAGTTAC
The DNA here is from genome assembly GCF_949987535.1 of Balaenoptera acutorostrata. Taxonomy (NCBI): domain Eukaryota; kingdom Metazoa; phylum Chordata; class Mammalia; order Artiodactyla; family Balaenopteridae; genus Balaenoptera; species Balaenoptera acutorostrata. The sequence goes on from NC_080081.1 coordinate 60,070,050, forward strand.
AAAGATTTACAAACAAGTCTCATCTTCCAACAACTGTACTAAAGGTCCTACACTTGTACTTACAAAATAAAGCAAAACAAAACAAAACACAAGACTGGAAGATAGCTCCATCTACTTCACTTTCTGAGCTGGGATTTACACACCTACCTAATGAGTTTTCTCTCTCGCACTTTCTCCGTCAAATCTCCAGAGAAACACATGCGCATACATGCAAACACACACGATGTATCGATCACTGTACGTACAGGTTCATCAACAACATGACACAGGACACAAGTCACAACACGATAGTCAGAACAAATAACTAGGACAGTGAGAAATGGGTTTCTTTTAAAGCTCTCTTGGATCCTTAATGCCCCTATGCCTACACATTTCTTATTCATCCAGGAACTTTAAAAGATCAGAAAGACAAAACAGGTTGCATTAAAGGAAGAGAAACAAAACAGAATGTTCGCTATTCGTGGGCCCTGTAAAATCAGCCCCGGGACCCGGCTGCGCAGAAGTGCAGCATGAAAGAATGTCAGCCCGGACCCTAGACACCCGAGTTAAGCACCCTGCAAGCGAGGAAAGTAAATACATAATAGTGGTCATTGTCATTAAGAATAAAAACAGTAATAACGATTGTCACCACGGGGTTCCGTACAGCAGGTGCACGTGGAGCGGGCTTCTCCTGCAGCCCGGCACAGCGGCTGGGCAAGGCTAGTGGGCTCGGCGCAAGCCGCCCGGTGGGGCGGGACCGGCTGCGCAGTGCTCCGCGGGCGGGTGCGCTCCCCGCCTGGCCCCGCCCTCCCCCCTGCGCCTGCGCATCCGGCGGCCGGGACGGGTTTATGGGCTTCCGGTTGCTAGGGCCTGTCTGCTTGGCCTCGGGTCGCACCTGGCGGGTGGGTGAGGGTGGCCTGGGTGCTTTCTTTCCGGACAGCATATACCGCGGGAAGACCTGCGACCTCACTTGACCTTAACCTGCCTAAATTCCCAGGAAGAGGAGATTAAAAAAAAGGAAAAGCTGATTGTTTTGAGAAGCAGCTGATTGCCCTAAAGGAAAGCGTACGAGTCCAACGTTTCCAAGCATCTCTTCCAATACTAACGGAAAATTACAGGCATCAAGTGGGACGTACTACCAGGAAGCGTACCTTGAGTGCTTCTGTGCAAGTCATCCTGGGGGGATAAAGCGGCCCATTTGTGCAGCTCCAGAGCGTACCCGTCTAGACTGTCAACGGAATAGTGATGTCCCAGGCACTTTGATATTGTCCCGACTAAGCACACATTATTTGGTTCTATCTTCTGGCATCATTTCTAAAACAGTACTAATTGGGACCGCGATCCTGGAAAATCTCATTATATTGAAGACCATTTTATTTTTGGGTTAAATAGTTATGGCCCAAGTGTAGTGGTTGAAATTTAAAATAAGTCATTATTACAGAAAGGAAACAACTTATTTGTGAAGAGTTAGGTATTGTGGGTCTTCAGAGGCCATGGAAGGACTTCCTCACCTTTTTGACCAAAAACTCTTTCCAAATTTATAAACTGATAATATTTTGGAGGTAGAAAAAAAAAATGAGTGTCATTTCTACTGTTCTGGAAAATCAGTATTTACTAGCTGAAATAACACTGACTGAACTTTTTGCTAACGTGAAATTTTAGAATGATCCTGATTGGTAACAGTATATGTATTTTTAAATTCTGTATTAATTATAAGCCTAAATTTTATTTAGATTCTTTCTAGAAGTTTTAAGAAATTATTTTCTTACCCTCTTTTCCTTTTATAGGAATTCTGCTTGGACCCAGTATAGTATTAGTGCAGAATAAGTTTCATTAGGATGTAATCTGGATTCGAATGAATTATTTTTCAGCAACAATTCAAACATATTCAAAAACTTTTCAATTCTCAGTCAACAGCTGTGAAAAACAGTGCTTATTAGTAAAATGCAAAACCACCCACAACTTCTTAGAAGACCCTTACCTCCAAATCTCCCTAAGCTGTCTTTATGTCAGAAGAAAGCCCGTGCAGGTATGTGCATTACTCAGATGTTTAACTTTATTTTTTACAGAAGTTTCTCAACCTGCACAGCTCAGAATCACAATAGTTAAAGACACTCACCAATACCCAGCAACTTACAAATGTTTGTGGTAAGATGGTAACATCCAATTCATTTCTACAAGTACAGTTGATCATCATTTGTGGATTCTGTAGGAGTGAATTTACCTAACTGCTAGAATCTATTTATAACCCCCCAATCAGTACACTGTACTATATTTTGTCTTTTTAGCCCCAAAATATATCATGAAGAACACTTTGGAGCAGTATATAGAGCTCTTTCTCACTCCTTTTATAATAGTGAAACAGTGCAGGAGGGGGGTATATATGATAATTCTCGGACACATGCAGGGCATTGAAAACACACATATTCCCAGCTGAGGTCAAAGAAAGATACGGCTGTGCCTTCCTGTTTTAGCTCTCGTATTATAAATAACTGCCCTTTTCCTGGTCTAGTTAGTGCCATGTTTTCTGAATTCTGTACCTTTTGTTGGTGATTTAACAGTCTAAAATAGCCCCTAGGTATAGTACAAGAAGGCTGTTATGTGCCTTATGGAGAAAATATATGCCTTAGAGAAGCTTCCTTCAGGCCTGAGTTACAGTGTTGTTGGCTGAGAGTTCAATGTTAATGAATGAACAATCTATATTAAATAAAGTGTCTTTAAATAGAAGCACATATAAAACAAGGTTATGTATTGATTGGCTGCTGATAATGTTGAGACCAGAGGCTTGCAGGAACCTAACCCCGTATTTTCCCAAGAAGTAATGGTTCAGTGTTGGATAACTCAGTGCTCACTGAGACTACAGAACAGAACTGCCACAAATCATGAGAATTGAGTGTATTTATAAGTACAGTGCTAAGAACTGGAGATATAATAGTGAGCAAAACCAACTCTGCCAATCCTCTTTATTAGTTACCCTCTGGTGGGATCCAATAATCATACAACTAAATGTAAAATTACCCTGTGATAAGTGCTATGAAGTAAAGATGAGCCACTTTTATGATTATAACTTTATATAATACCCTTAATCCTCTATTTCTGTATATGGTATTTATTAACTCCTTACTTATCAGCAATGGTAAAATTAGCATATTTCCTCTTCTTTCCCCTTTTCAGTCTCCCCTACCCCCTGATTTTAGTTGATTATATTAATTATTTTAATGTCGACATTTATACTGTTAAAATGTGCCTAGTCTGTAACTTGATTTACAATGCTAAATCATTACCTTTTGATCCATGGCTATTAAAGATGTGTGAATCAACATACCTATGTTACATCCAATGTCCTCTCTCACTTTCCCTACCAACTTTTGTTGTATCATTTCTACATTTCTATAATGTTCTACATTTCTGAATTTACAATCTGTTCTGTAATAATAATACCCACAGTTATGTAGATATACTGCTCACTACCAGTTCTTTGGTTGTTGTTTTTCCGTTTATCTTTTAGTTGAAGTTTATCCTCTAGTACAGAGTTTCTTACTCTTGCTATTTTGGGCTGGACAATTCTTTTTTGTGGGGGGCTTTCCTGCTTTTGGCAACTTGGAGATTCAATGACCTTAACTATTAGTAATCCTGTGTCTCCAAAGGTTCTTGGCAGAGTGCTTTGCATATAGTAAATGTTCAAAATACTCGTTGAATAAATGAATGAATACTTTATAAAATGACCAAAATACAATTTATAAAAATGAATATTCAAACACTGAAATAAAAACCTGAAATAAATACCTGCAGTTTGCATACAATGCTAAATGCTGTAGGGAATGAATGACACGATTGATCTGGTCCCTGCCTTTCAGGACCTTTCAAGAACTTTAGTTAAACTCTAAAGATGAGATACACATACAGTAAGAACCTTAAATAACAATACAAAGAGCATAGAATTTATGCCCAATTAATGGTACAGACAGTAGTATTTCATAAATGTGAGTAACCCTGGGGCAGGAATGGGGTGTGAACTAAGACTTGAGGAATTAGTGAAAGTGAAATGAAATATGTTTAATTATAGAGGAGACCCATGTAGTTTTTGATGGCAGAGGAGTCTATTGGAAAGGTGGAATTTTAACATACTAGAAGAAAAAGAAAAGAAATCATGGGGATGGGGAAATGTATCAGAAAATAGGGAAGTCTAAATTGAGAAGACAGATATCATCTTCATTGGGCAGATTTCCCTAAGTACCTCTTCTCTCTACACCCAGTCAGACTGCTTACCTTTATGGTCCCAGAGTATCCCCTATCTACCCCCTTACTGAGCTCTTATTCTCTAGTGTAACTGTTTACCTGCCTAGTTTCTATATTAAATCATGAGATCTTTGATGGTAGTAAGGTTTGTGCTGTGTGATTGTACCCTCAGCACTATGTGTACAGCTAGCACATGGGAGGTGTTAAATGTTTGTTGAATTAAGTAATGAGAACAGTAAGTATGGGTTGTGTTAATCAAGAAGGATGGATTGTATAAGGTTTAAGGTAGACTTTGGAAAAGGAAAATGATTTAAATTGGTTAGTAAGAGAAAGTATTCCACACCGTGTGAGCAACAAAACAAACTCAGGTCTACCTAAAAAAAGAAGAGTGTCAGAGAAGGATAAGTGATCTCACTGGATCTAATAGGTAAGTCTCTGTTCTAAGCAAGAATAGCAACGATGTACTGGGTGATTATAGCACAAGGATAAATGGAACGAATGACAGCGGTGTTATAAGGAATGGAGAGAAGAATTGGGACTACTCTGTTAAAAGACACTTGCCATACCCATTAGGCGGTGTAGTGTTTATTGAAAGTAGACTTAGATTCGCTGTAAATGTATATTGCAAACTCTAGGGCAACCACTTTAAAAAATTTTTTCTAAGTATAATTGATATGCTAAGAAAGGAATGAAACTGAAAGAGAGAAACTGACTCATAAAATTCTCACCTAAAACCAGAAAAGACAGAAAGAGAACGGAAGATTTCAAAAAGACAAAGAAGTAAAACAACTGCAATGAATAGAAAACTTTACAAATGTGGTAGACGTTAAGCCAACAATGTCAGTAATTCGTTAAAATGTGAATGGTCTAAGTGTGCCAGTTAAATGATAGAAACTGTCAGAGTAGATAAAAGACAAGAGCTAATTATATATTGTCTGCAAGAAACTTCCTTTAAATATAAAAACACAGATAGATTAAATGTAAAGGGAAAGAGAAAGATACATCATACTAACACTAATCAAAAGAAAGCTGGTAGTGTATATATGTCGATGCTACTCTCTCGCTTCGTCCCAGCTTCCCATCCGCCGCCCTCCACCCCCGCCACCGCGTCCTCAAGTCCATTCTCTACGTCTGCATCTTTATTCCTGTCCTGCCCTTAGGTTCATCAGAACTATTTTTGTTTTTAGATTCCATATACATGTGTTAACATACAGTAATATCTCTTTCTGACTTCTTCACTCTATATGACAGACTCTAGGTCCATCCACCTCACTACAAGTAACTCAGTTTCGTTTCCTTTTATGGCTGAGTAATATTCCATTGTATATATGTGCCACATCTTCTTTATCCATTCATCTGTCGATGGACACTTAGGTTGCTTCTATGTCCTGGCTATTGTGAATAGTGCTGCAGTGAACATTGTGGTACATGTCTCTTTTTGAATTATGGCTTTCTCAGGGTATATGCCCAGTAGTGGGATTGCTGGGTCACATGGTAGTTCTATTTTAGTTTTTTGAGGAACCTCCATACTGTTCTCCATAGTGGCTGTATCAATTTACATTCCCACCAACAGTGCAAGAGGGTTCCTTTTTCTCCACACCCTCTCCAGCATTTATTGTTTGTAGATTTTTTGATGGTGGCCATTCTGACTGGTGTGAGGTGATACCTCATTGTGGTTTTGATTTGCATTTCTCTAATGATTACTGATGTTGAGCATCCTCTCATGTGTTTGTTGGCAATCTGTAAAATAGCTAGCTAGTGGGAAGCAGCCGCATAGCACAGGGAGATCAGCTCGGTGCTTTGTGACCTAGATGGGTGGGATAGGGAGGGTGGGAGGGAGCCGCAAGAGGGAGGGGATATGGCGATATATGTATATGTATAGCTGATTTACTTTGTTATACAGCAGAAATTAACACAACATTGTAAAGCAAGTATACTCCAATAAAGATGTAAAAAAAAAAAAGCTGGAGTAGCTATGTTCATTGGCTTGTTTTCTTATTGTTGAGTTGAAGAGCTCTTTATTTTGGATGCAAGTCCTTTATCAGATGTGCGTTTTGCAAATATTTTCTCTCAGTGCATGGCTTGTCTTTTTATTCTTTTAAGAATGTCTTTCACAGAGTAGAAGTTTTTAATTTTAATGAAGTCCAACTTAACCATTTTTTCTTTCATGGATTGTTGTTTTGGTGTCATATCTAAAAAGTCATTCTGAATAGCACAGGGAACTCTATTCAAAACTCTGTAATGACCTATATGGGAAAATAATCTTAAAAAAAAAGAGTGGATAGATGTGTATGTATAACTGACTCACTTTGCTGTACAGCAGAAACTAACACGCCATTGTAAATCAACTATACTCCAATAAAAAAATTAAGAAAAAAAGTCATTGCCACACCTGACATCACCTAGATTTTGCTCATGTTATCATGTTTTGTTTTAATATGAGAGAGAGAGAAAGGAAAGTTGAAGATGGTGCTGTAACCATTTTATGGAATGAGCTAGCTTTGATAAGTTCCATATAAGCAGGAAGCAAACATTATCCTTCTCCTATTACTGCCCTTTAAACTCACATGGCACTCATCTCTCTACCAAGGCTTTTCTAGTCACTTTCATCTATTAGCCTTGTCTCATTTTTAGATATTAAACAAGTCCAATCTAAATCAACACTTTCATCTAGCATGCAATTAAACCTTGCCCTTTCTCCCAGCTCAGACTCGGTCTGCTAATTTTTAGACAAGCCAAGGGAAACAGGGGCATGATAGATTCTTCCACCTTGTTCTTTTACTTCTCTTCCCCAACTCATAGTTTCTGGTATCTTCATAGGTGTGGCTAGGAGTGGGAAAGAGTTAAGGTGTTAAGAGTGAAGGTGAGAATCAGTCATCAGTCTCTGTACCCCCCTGAAATGCCAGAAGGTAGAGGAAATGTAAAAAAGAAAAGAAATGTAAAATCTTTGCTCAAAGAAGTTTCAAATGAGGAAGCGATAATGATAAATGATAAATAGCCAAACTTCACTGAGTCATTTTTACCTCTCCATATTGCCAGAGTTTTTAGTGGCAACTGCTCAAAAATCTCCCTTTATGTCCTACTCTTCTTCATCCATTCTGTTCTTCCAGGAGTAGCTCCCTACTCTTTCTAAATCTAATACAATTTAGCCTTCCTGATTCTCCAATTGTTCATGCAAACTTTATCCCAGTAAGGTAAGCAAAAGTCCTGATAGCTGAGTGAGTGTATACAGAAACGTTTTTATAAGGTGAGAGAGGGTGAGTGGATAAAGAAAAGCTATGGGGGGCTTCCCTGGTGGTGCAGTGGTTGAGAATCTGCCTGCTAATGCAGGGGGCATGGGTTCGAGCCCTGGTCTGGGAAGATCCCACATGCCGCGGAGCAACTAGGCCTGTGAGCCACAACTGCTGAGCCTGCGCGTCTGGAGCCTGTGCTCCGCAACAAGAGAGGCCGCGATAGTGAGAGACCCGCGCACCGCGATGAAGAGTGGCCCCCGCTTGCCGCAACTAGAGAAAGCCCTCACAGAATCGAAGACCCAACACAACCATAAATAAATAAATAAATAAATGAATAAATTAATTAATTTAAAAAAAAGCACTAGGCTTCTACTTTCTTAAAAAAAAAGAAAAAAAGAAAAAAGGAAAGCTATAAATGCTGAGACATTAATAGTTCTGCCCCTGACACCTTGATAAACATAATCTAATTCTGCTTTATTTTTTCTTTTTCTGGTTTAGGAAAGACTGGTGAAACTAAGCTACCACGTGTACAGTTCATTCCAGATAAAACCGCTTCATTTGAAAGAGATAAAACTAGTTTTCCTGATGTTCCAAGAGATCAGTCACAACCCCCTGTCAATATTCAAAATCTCTTTCTTGATCATCGTGTACAAAAAAGAGTGACTACTATTTCGACAACCAAAACATCTTCTAAGCATGTCTATTGGCACATTCCAGAGACTGCTACTGGTTCCATATTTTTTCCCAAGTGTCGTTCAGCTTCAAGTCGAGTTTTTGGGAAAGTAACAAGCAAGATGCAAAGTTCCAGAAAATCAGAAGAGCCATTAAAAATAACAAATATTTATGCTAACATTTTAAAAGAGATTCTGATTCTCTCCTCAGAGTTCTCCAAACTTCCAAGTGTCTCTTCTTCAGTGCCCACTCCCAAACTCAAGGAAGTTCATTCTGACCAGTTTTTACAAAAGAGCAGTACCTATACTTTTAAGCAGCCCCTGTTACGTTTAAGTGCAGCAGTGCCATTCCCTGTACCGAGGACTATACCTGTTAAAGCTGAAAGTCAGCAGTCTGACCGTTTACAGTGTCGTACGGTGACGCTAAATATTAATGATTTTCCAGGTCCCATTTTCATACCGATGCCAGTTTTACCAAGGAAACCTCTAAGACAGTCTGTGATAGGTAAATCCAGTCTGAACATGGTCTGTAATAACGGGGTCAAGTAGAGCAAAAGGGAGAGAAGGCATCCAAGCATATGGTGGTTCCCCCTTGGGTCTGCAGAATGGGATGGTGGGATCCCTTTTCACCTGTACATTTAATATATTGGGCAGAATGCAGTAGCAGAAATCCTGACTTTGCAGGTCTGCCAAGGGCAAACTGGGAACTCCACCCAGATGGTGGTGATGGGAACCAGATAAAGCAGTTCAAAGGATCAGAAAAGCTCATATAAAGGAGCAGTATGAATGAACAGTCATCCGTAAGGTGGTCTAGATGAATTCTAGAAGCATAATGCCAGTGCTGATGGATGCCTTCATGGGCACTTTTCCATGGATAACCTCAATTCATTAAATGATGAACAATTATAATGAAGTCATAATACCCTCAACATGAATTTTCACACGAATTTAAACATTATCTTATTTTTAATTTTTCCCTAGAAAGTCGTGTAACAGAATATGAACATGTAGAAAGTGTCCCAAAGCAAAGCATGCTGAGCGTATGTGAAGGTAAATGCTAGGTTTATATCATTCTTTTAAAAATTGTATATATGATTATCTCTCCATAAAAGTATTTGTGATTTTGTGTGTTTGTGTATATGTGTGTGATTCACACATATGTCCCACCTCATTTTCCATTCCTTAAGCTATTTACTCAGCAACTATTTTTAGAGTGTTGACTATAAACCCAACTTTGTACTGATGTTGGGAACATAAAAGATGGAGTATTCTTAGTCTGGATGGGGAAGATAGACATGCAATCATGACAGTTAACTGCTTGCCATGTGCCAGCACTGTTTTAAGTGCTTTGACCTTAGTTACCTAGCAGAAACAAATGAAAAATCATCTTTAAAGAAAGATTACATCATCCTACATCTCACACTATTTCTATAAACAATTTCACAAATACAGTGTGTAGTAAACAATTTACAATTATCAGGTACACAAAGAAAAACAAAATGAATGAAAACCAGCAGAAATAGTAAGCAGTAGAAACACACCCACAGGAGTTCCAGCTATTAGAATGATCAGATTCAGTTTTTTAAATAACCTAATGACTTTGGTTCTAGCCAAGATTGAGTAGCTTGCATTGGACAAACCCTCCCACCAAAATCAGTTATTAAAGCTGCCCCCAAATATATAAAATAACCATTGAAGTTACTGGAGAGTAACCCTTGCAAGCATGACTTGAGTGGTTACCATCTTTGAAAGAAGCTGAATTAGCTGTACATTTACCTTGGCTTTTGCCTGAGGGGATTTGTGGTGTTGGAGAACAGGGCACAGGTAGAAAGAAGGTGATAGTTTTACTGGATTGAGGAGATAGCAGTCAGACTTCAGAGTTGACAAGATAGCTGGGATAGAGGGGTAATATATCAGAGAGGAGAGAACTGAATTCAAATATCTGCATACAAACTCCCTTAAGAGTGTTGGCTGATTTCTAAGCTGGGCATGTACAGGACAATACGCTAAGAAACACAGCAGAAAACATCAGCTGAGATGCTAAGGAAGTGAGCCTAGATTTTGACAGTTGCACAGAAGACAATAATTGGAGTTCAAGCTCTGCTGAAATGAAGAGGCCTTGGTAAACACACTGGGCTTTCAGTTGCAGACCCAGAAGACCTATGCCTTGGGAATAAGAATGATGCTCTAGGAGAAAGGACAAAACTAAAATAGGTTATCCCCTACAAAACTCAAAACCAATCCTTGATAAATCAAAGTGGTACTTCCTGCCTAGTTGAAGAAGAAACCTAACACTTATTAGAGACAGATAATATTATCCAGAACCTTTAAAATTTTCATCCACAATGTCCAGCATTAAACTTAAAAATCACAAGGCATCCTAAAAACAGGATAAAAGGTCTGGAAACCAGTAAAAAGAGGCAAAAGAATGAGAACCATAGGATCAGATATTGGAGTTTTCAAACAAGGATTTTAAAATAATTATGATTACTATGTTGAAGAAAATAAAAAGTTGGAGAATTTTGTCAGAGAACTGGACTTTCTGTTTTTAAAAATTAGAGTCATATAAAATTTTAGAACAGAAAAAGTAATATAACAAATTAATGATTCACAGATGTGTTTAGTAGGAGATTATACACAGAAGAACACTCCAGCCAAAAACTTTCTCTTTTTTTCCCAGTTGTGTTGAGATATAATTCACATGCAACTCTGTATAAAGTTAAGGTATACAACATAATGATTTGATACATGAATATACAGTATGGTGAAATGATTACCACAATAAATTCAGTTAATACCCATCACCTGACAACTTTTTCTTGCGACAAGAAATTTTAAGCTTCACTCTCTCAGAAACTTTCAAATATACACTGTAGTATCATTAACTACAGCAACCATAAGACTTTCTGAGCACACTACCCTTCCAGCAGTTCCCTATCCCTGTCTGTGACATAAATTAACCACGGGTCTTCTCCACATCATAGACCTAAACAAGTCATGTTATCATTTCTGACTTAGGGAGTTTATTCCACTCTGGTATTTCCCTCTTTGAAAAGTTCCCAGGTGAGTTTAAGCATCCTGAGATCCTTCAGAGATCTGTCAGGGAATTTCTAACCACCTCTGCACCTCCATCTCCCTCCTTTTCACTCAAAAATCAACTGCTTGAGCTTAGCCCATAAGTGTGGGTGGGCAGGAAGCAGGCCACAGACTTAATTCTTAACTCATTCTCCATTCCTCTTGCTCCATTCCCTCCCACAAGACAAGGAATCTCCGTATCACATCATACATCTTTCTTTATTCTGTGGTTAACTTTCACATCGATTGACCTGAAATGGGCACACAGGCCTGTTTTAGAAATTAACAACTGAACATTGTTTTCTTTGGTCTAGGATGCCTCATTTCTTCTCATTGAAGCAATGGTATAAGAATTACTGAGATGATAAAATATGTTGCAGCAAGTAATATAGCAAGAATGGCTGGGAGTGTAAAATATATTTCAAAATATTTTCCTGCCACACCTGGGTGTGTGCTTGAATAGGCCATTTTTGACAAAAGGTGAAACCCACAAGGGTTGTGATAAAGTAATGTAGGTGGTCGCTGTTTGGCTACTCCTGAGTTGTCTGCTTTTTTTTCCCCCCCCTTTCTCATGTGAGGTCTTTAAACTGAGGGAAGAGCTGAGTTACATAGGGTATTTGAATCATGCATCAATGCGATATTAAGGCAAAAAGCAAGATTGCTCCTTGGGCTGTGATCTCTATCTGAGATATGCTTACATGATGTCCTTTATTCATTTTGTGAAACGAGAAGTTGTTTATGTAATTCATCGTAAAATAAGATGTTTTTACATATATTACAACAAGACTCAGACTGATGGAATCTAAATTATTGCGGTAGAAATCTATGAGCTTATGGTTTTCTTTTGGAAAGAAAAGTTTGCTATCTAATATTAGTCTGCTATCTAATATTAAAAAGTTTGGCCAACAGAACCAACTGAGGTTGGGTGGATGGAGGTTATGGGGAATCTCCAACATGAGGTTGGGTGGGTGAAAGTTATGGGGAATCTCTTCCAAAGGAGGCATCCAGGTAACCTATTTATGATGACTTACTGTTATCATAACATGAATACCTTTTAACTTTCACTCTGAGTGATGACACATTTACGTCTCCTGTCTTGTTTTGTTTATTTAGGTAGCATTAAATCTAGAAAAATCGAATCCTCAGTGGCACGTATCGTACACGGTGAAGGTTTTAAGACTGTTGCGGCAACATGCTATGAAACAGTAACAGCCATGACCAACCTGGCCATAGTAAACTGTCAAATTCATGGAAGAAATGCACTGAATCTTAAGGTATACTACATCTTCTCAATGGCAATTTCCTGTTGTATTATCGGTCATTTTTGTTTTAGGTTTCCTAACTTAGGTTATTCTCCACGGTATTGAAGGAACAACATAAAATGGTGGTGGTTGAGGGAGTGATGGAGTTGTATAGTAACAAAACTTTTGTGTGCTATTGAAGTTAACTTGGTAGCAATCCAAACTAGATGTTTTAAATTTAGGATGCCGATCGTAATCTTCATGGTAACCACTCCTAAGAAACTATCTTAAAAATGTACACGAAAGGGAATGAGAAAGGAATCAATATGACAGATTACAAAAAATTAAACACCAAGGAGGCAGTAATGTAGTAAACGAGGAATAACAACAACAACAAAAATTCCAGAAAAGGCAAAACTATGGTGACAGTAAATATATCAGTGGTTGTAAGGGATTTTGGAGGGAGGGAGGGAAGGATGAATAGGAGGAGCACAGGGGATTTTTAGGGCAGTGAAATTATTCTGTATGATACTGTCATAATGGATACATTTCATTATACATCTGTCAAGACCCATAGAATATACAACACAAAGTCTGAACTCTAACATAAATTACGGATTTATGTTGATAATGATGTGCTAATGTTAGTCCATTGATTGTGACAAATATACTGGTGTGTGAGATGTTGATGTCAGGAGATGTACTGGGTATGTGTGGGGAAGGGGTATGTGGAAAAGAAAGGTCTCAAATCAGTAACCTAACTTTGTACTTTAAGGAACTTGAATAAAAGAGCAAACTACACCCAAAATTAGCAGAAAGAAGGAAATAAAGATTAGAACAGAGATAAATGAAACAGAGGATAGAAAAGCAATAGAGAGAATCAATGAAACCAAAAGTTAGTTCTTTGAAAAGATTGACAAAGTTGACCTTTAGCTAGACTAAGAAAAAAAAGAGAGAAGATACAAATAAATAAAATCAGAAATGAAAATGGAAACATTACTACTGGCTTCACAGAAGCAGAAAGGATTATAAGAGAATACTATGAACAATTGCATGCCTGCAAATTAAATATCCTAGATGAAATGAAACATTTTCTAGAAAAACATAAATTACCAAAACTGACTCAACAACAAATAGAAATTTGAGCAGACCTATAAAAAGTAAAGAGATTGAAGAAATAATCAAAACCTCCCAACAAAGAACAGTGCAGGACCAGATAGCTTCATGGGTGAGTTCTGCTAATCGTTTAAAGAAAAAGGAACATATATACTTCTCTAAATCTTCCAGAAAATAAAAGAGGAAGGAACACCACCCAATTCCACTGTTGTGCTGGTGGAGCGGGGGGAATCCCACATCACCCAACAGTTCTTGGACACCAGCTGGGTGTTCTACAATTCAACTCAATTCTGACACTATCTACCCAGAGATAACATCAGATTCCACAGGTAAAGTGCTCAGTCCCATAAGACTGCTCTACACTTCAGACGCCAATCACAAGCCCAGGTGGTTACCTGTGATTCTGACCAACCAGCTACAGAATGGAGGTACCAAGGACCCCCTCCAACTCAGGATGCCAATCACAAGTTGTTACCTATACTTCTGATCGACTGGCTATAAATCAGAAATTCCCACGACCCCCTCCTGATTAATTCGCTAGAGTGGCTCACAGCACTCAGGAAAGCTACTTACTTACTTGATTACTGGTTTATTGCAAAGGATATTAAGGGATGTGAATCAACAGTTAGATGAAGAAAAACATAGGACATGGTATGAGGAAAGGGTGTGGAGATCCCACACTCTCTCCAGGTGCTACTCTCCCCAAATCTCCACGTGTTCACCGACCTGGAAGCTCTCCAAATCCTGTCCTTCTGGTTTTTATGGAGGTCTCATTAATAGTATAATTGATTAAATCATTGGCCACTGCTGATTGAGCTCAGTCTTCAATCCCTTTCTCTCTTCAGAGGTGAGGGGATTGAAAGTTCCAACCTTCTAATCACATGGTTGGTTCTTCTGACACCCAGCTCCCATTCTAAGGAGCTTTTTCAAAAGTCACCTCACCAACATAAATCCAGTTGTGGTGGAAAGGGGTTTGTTATGAATAACAAGACACCCATTTCGCCTTTATGGTTCTGAAGCAATTTCAGGAACTGAAGATAAGAGAATAAGTATTATGACAAAAGATGCTCCCATTGCTCTTATTGTTCTGGAAATTCCAGGGGTTTTGGGAGCTGGTAGTGAGGAACCATGGATAAAGTCCAACTATATATGAGAAATATATTTTGGTCATTCAGATGACCAAATATATTTTTTAACAAGTAAAGATATCAACAACATATAACACATTTTATGCTATCAGTATAACCCAGATATCAAGGGAAGATACAGACACCACAGGAAAACTACAGATCAATATCCTTTGTTAATTAATTAATAAAATTGCTAAATCCATGATATGATTAAGAAAAAAAGAAACTCTAAATACCAAATTCAAAATTTAAAAAGGGGAAATCACATTTCCTACAGACATTAAAATAGAAAATAATGAAATAATAAGAACAACATTTTCCCAATAAATGCAACAACTGTGATGAAACGGAAAAATTTTTTGAAAAACACAACTTGCTGAAACAGGCACAACAAGGACTAGAACATCAGAATAGTCCTGCACCTGTAAAAACCTAATTGAAATTTTAATTAAGAGCCTTCCCACAGAGAAAGCTCCAGGCACAAACAACCTCACTGGTGATTCTATCAAACAATGAAGAAGGAAATAATATCAGTTTAGGCTAACTCCTTCAGAAATCAGATGAGGAAGAACACTTGCTAACTCATTTTTTGATGCTTGTGTAACTCTCCTACTATCTCTTCAGATATTGCTCCTGTCTCATTCCTTTTGTCCTCTTCTTATCAGTCTCCAGCTGCATGTATCTTAGGCCTTTTCATCCTGTCCCATATATCCCTTACTCTCTTCCTGTATCCTTTTTACTCTCTGTGCTTTATTCTGAGCATTTTCTTCTTACCTAAATTCTGGTTCATTCATTCTCTTTTCAGCTTTGTGAAATCTGCTATTAAACCCTTTATCAAGTCCTTAATTTTGGTTGTTTTATTTTATAATCTAATTTCTTTGAACTTTAAATTCTTTATCTTATAGTTTGATTTTTCGAGCCTATTAATCACAGTTAACTTTTTTTTTTTTAACACATCTGATGTATCCAAAATATGGACCTTCCGTGGGCCTATTTCTATTGTCTATCATTTCTCTTGATTTTTGTCCAAGTATTATCTTTTTGCATGTCTTTTTATTTTTGATTGCATGATAGATGGTGTGTAGAAATAATTTGAGGCCCTAGATAATGTTATCTTCTTCCAAAAATTTTTTATTGTTGCTTCTGACAGGCAAAGAGGCTAGGGGATGTTCATCTTAATCTAATCAAAATCAGCTGGTTTAGTGCTGGACTTTAATTTTTGTAGAGATTTCCTGTTAAACTTCTTTCCTAAGGCTGTAGCCTTTTAGCCACCTCATATCAAGTCTGAAGTCCCTTCTCCTTGGGAAGCCCTGAATTCCAATTTTTGTCTCCCTAGCCCTGTGAGACTGGCTATAGTTCACCACCACAGCTTTGGATTAGGCAAATGACTTTTGGAGAAAAATAGTGTTGAGTCCCAAAGTGAATTACTTTAAATCAGAGGTTGGCAAGGTTTTTCTGTAAAGGGACAGATAAGTAAAATTTTAGACTTTGAGGTCTACATGGTCTCAGTCACAACTACTCAACTCTGTTGTGTAGTACAAGAACAGCCATATTACAACACCCAAACTTAGAGCGTGGCTGTGTTCCAATAAAACTTTATTTAGAGAAACAGGTGGCAGACTGTAGCTCACTGATTCCTGCTTTAAATTGAGGAAGAGTATATCTTCTAAAGAGTTAAACAGAGCTAGTCAAGAGAAACATCTACTTACACAGTCATCAATATTATTTTAAAAGAATATTTGACTCCAGAGTAGAATCCTGAGCTCTGTGGGGGTGATATAAAAGAATTAAAAGTCATAATTTCTAATCTATCTCATGGACTTATTAAGGAAACAGATTTTACATGAATAGAAT
Source organism: Balaenoptera acutorostrata (assembly GCF_949987535.1). NCBI lineage: Eukaryota > Metazoa > Chordata > Mammalia > Artiodactyla > Balaenopteridae > Balaenoptera > Balaenoptera acutorostrata. The sequence goes on from NC_080081.1 coordinate 60,086,588, forward strand.
TTACACAAAACAAATGTACTGATTAATTTAATACAGACTCAGTGCATCAATGCTTAAAGGTTGCTAGAGCAATTCAAGAGATTGAGAAAGCCTCCACTTTCTTGGTGTTGTCTAATTCTTCACATCCTTATCATGGTAACTGCAGCAAACAGGTTTTATGATGGGATGGTAAAAGAGAGATCCAGCGTACCTATGCTGGGAAGACCTCATAGTATATCCACAGTGAAGGTCCCTGGGATTCCATGAGGCAATAAGAAGGTCCTGGATAGTCACTCATTCAGCCAATATTTATTAATAACCCACTATGTACCCAGTGGTAAACTATGTATCTCATTATGTATCAGTGTGCAAAACAGACAAAAAAAACCTATTTCATGCAGCTTATACTTTAGTGGGATGAGATCATACATACATACATACATACATTTATATATAGTCTGTCCTCTGGTGATAAGAGTTATGAAGAAAAATAAAGCAAGTGGAGGGGACAGAGAGCCATCAATGGGGCATTGGTTTGAGAGGTTGCTATTTGTGATAGGATGTGATGACTTATGAGCAGACAGCTGCCTATAAGCAAGCTGTGAATGAAGTGAGAAGATACTTCATGGGAATAGATGGGGGAAGAGCTTTCCAGGCAGAAGAAAATGTAAAGGCACTAGTTATCTGAGCACACTTAGTGGAATGATTACAGACTGTGACAGACACCTTCCTGCTACATAATTTAGTGTACTACTAGTTATGCCGAGAAGAGATGAATGTTTAGTGACAGGAAGAAAGAACACCTACTCTTCTATAGGTGTTTATGTCTACCAACATCTAGACATTTACAAATATTGATACTTTAATAAGAGGTCAGTCTTGAAACCAGTACTGTCAATTCTAAGATTCTTTAGCCATGAACCTTATCTCTCTCATACAGTGCATGCCATAACCTAATGCATTGGTAGCAATGCCTCCCTTCCCTATAAGCTGAGGTTTGATCCTTCAGCATTAGAGTTCCTTGGTTCATTCAGTTGAACACTACTGATTCTATGATCTTTAAGAAACAAATGTACCAACTTTCCTGGAGCATTAAAGATACTCGGGACACTAAGCATGTCTTGGTCAATTTGGGCTGCTATGACAAAATGCCATAGAGTGGCTTAAACAACGGACATTTATTTGTCACAGTTCTGGTGGCTGGGAAGTCTGAGACTGAGGTGTCAGCCAATTTGGTTCCTGGTGAGCGCTCTCTTTTTCACAGCTGACTTTTTGCCGTATCCTCACATGCGGAGAGAATGAGTCTCTGGTCCACTGTTCTTCTTATAAAGACACCGATTCCATCATGAGGGCTCCATCCTTAAGACTTCATCTAACCCAAATTACTTCCCAAAGACTTCACTTCTAAATGCCATCATGTTGGGGATTAGAGCTTCAACAAATGAATTTTGGGGGAACACGAACATTTAGTCCATAACAAAGGCATATGTTTTCCTCAATCAGAAATTGGCATATTTAAGCAAGAAATTTTAAGAAGATGTTAGATTAATAGAAAGACAACAGAGAAATAGAAGTAGAGACATGAAAAAAAGAGGGGGTATAAATATAAAATATATTTAATTACTTATTTCAGCATGTAGTGGACAGTCAATAAATGTTTGCTTGTTATTAACTGAAATAATGCCTTTCACACATGTAACACTATATTTATTACATATGTAAATACTTAGTTTTTCTATTTTGTTTCTTTACATATTTAAGAAATTATTATCATGAAAGACTAAAATAAATGAATGGAAGATTATTATAGGCTTGTTATTAGGTCAAACATTGTCATTTAGATTGTGCTCTTTTTTTAAACACTTGTATAAAATATTTTGTGCATGGTAAATAATTAATTCTTATCTCTTGTCACTTTCTTTTAGGGCTTTTTTCTCCTGAATTGTCCAGACCTAACACCTTTGGCTTTCCAATTGATATATCTTAATTTATCATATAATAACATCTGTTACTTTCCCACAGAAGTGAGTCCATTTTTATTATTGTATATATTGTCATAATTTCTTATTATTAATAATAATTATAATTTAAAAATAGACACTTATGATACCCTGGAGTTACTATAAATAAATATATTTTGGATTGCATCCTAAAAGGCTTATTTTTAGAAGTACCAAAAGTATAGTACATTTTTCTTAGCAAGTCCCATGACACAATCCTCAAAGACTGTGTTATGATCAGGCTCTCAAATATGTTCTCATAATTGTACAATGTATATAAAATTATTTATTTTTCTGATTCTGAATAAAACGTAAGATATACTTTATCCACGTTAATTGGAAGCTTTAAAGGCAATGTTTAGTGACAAGGTAATATGATGTTGTAACAAGTTTTAATTACAATAGGCTGAAATAGGATATTCTGCTTAATAAAACATACCAAGGATAATCAGATATGGGATGAGATGATTCAATGTCATTATATAAACAAGTCATTATAAGTAATTAGGACAGATTATGTTTTCAGTGTCTTTAGTCATTGTTTCATTGGTCACGGGGTGTTTTGTTGTTTTGTGAATTGATTTCCAGAGTATTAACTTTTAATGAACTGATTTCTAGCAAATTGACTTGCTTTCTATTTCAAACATGTAGTATTGGAAACATATATTTTCCATAATTTCTATAATATTGTGTTTTTATTTTCACTAGAAGAGTTATTTGTTCTTTTCTAGTATATCACACTAGTTTTATTAATTTGACTAAGACAAATTGACAAGAATTCCCAAGGAATATAGGGATCTTAGTTCTTCACATTAATTTTAACCTTTCTTCTAAACAGTCATACATGAGACTTGTGCATCTGCCAAAGAATACTCTAACCACTCAAGCAGAATGTATAACCATATGGGAGATTTTCAGGTGTAAAATATAAAGCGCTCATTTTTAAAGTGATAGAAATAAGCAGAACTTGCCATTAAAATGCAGATCAGTGTTGTACAGCTATAGATAAAATGTTCCAATGAAAATGGCAATATCCAGGCTTGGAAGGGCCGTACTAGGGGTAGGCAAATGATGCCAAGTTATTAGCATAGTGTAAGTGAAATGAATAGAAGACTAGAGGCTGGCATACATGTGGTGATTGGACAAGTTTCATGGAAAATTCAAGATGGTAGACTCTGGCAGAGACAGAGCCTACTGAAATAGTTTAGGACAGGAAAAGGTAGAAGCAGAAATGGTAAATATAACAAACCATATAAATATATACTTGGTCTCCTTTCTTCTCTTAGCTTCTTTAAAAGACACAAAATCATGTACAATAGTAATTAATTATAATAATGTATTGTTAGGTTTGAAACATATACAGATGTAATATGTATAACAATTATAGTACAAAAAAGGAAGAGGGAATAGAGCTATCTAGGAACAACATCTCCATATCTCACTGGAATTAAGTTAGTGTAAATCTGAAGTAGATTCTGGTAAGTCAAGGTGTATATTACAACCCCTAAAGCAATCACTAAGAAAATAACTGAAGAGAATACAGTGGGAAAAAAATCATTAAAGTAATTAAAATGTTATACTAGAAAATATCCAGTTGATGCAAAAGAAGCCAGTAAAGGAGGAACAAAAATGACATAACATTTAGAAAACTATAAGTAAAATTGTGATGTAAATCCAACCATGTCAATAATAACATTAAATGTTAATACATGAAACAATCCAATAAAAAAATAGTTTGTCAGCCTCAGTGAGTCTGTCTAAAGGAGATACACTTAAGAGTGAAAGATACAAAGAGGTTAAAAGTAAAAGTATAGGAAAAGATATATCATGCAAATAGCAATCATAAGAAAGCTGGAGTGACTATACCAATATCAGACAAAATAAATTTTAAAACAAAAAATGTCACTAGAGATAAAGAGGGACATTTTGTCAATCTTTCAGGATGCTGTAACAACTGTAAACATTTAGGTACTTAACAACAGAGCCTCAGAATACATGAAGCAAAAACTGAAAGAACTGAGGGAAGAAATAGAGAATTCAAAAATAATAGTTGGACACTTCAATACCCCACTTTCAATAACACACAGATCAACTAGACAGAAAATGAAACGTGAAATGGAAGACATGAACAACATTACAAACCAATAAGACCTAACAGACATTTATGGGACACTCCAACCAAAAGTAGCAGAATACATAATTCTCAAATTCACGTGGAACATTTTCCAGAAGAGACCATAGGTTAGTCTACAAAAAATTTAAAATAAATAAATTTTAAAAAATTGAAAGTCACAGAAAGTATATTTTTGGGCCACAATGAAATGTAATTAGAAATCAGTAGCTGAAAGAAATTTGGAAATAAATGGAAATTAAGCAACACACTCTTAAATAACCAATGAGTCAATGAAGAAATCAAAAGGGAAATTAAAAATTACTTTGAAATAAATAAAAAGCAAAACACAACAATCCAAAACTTATGGGATGCATCTACATCAGTACTCAGAGGGAAATTTATAGCTATCATTTACTATATTAAAAAGGAAAAAATCGAAACTTAACATTCCATCTTAAGCCACAAGAGAAAAAGAGCTAAATAAATCTAAAGAAAGAATAAGGAAGGACATAATAAAAATTAGTGAAACAGGGAATAGAAAAACAATGAAGAAAAATCAGCAAAACCTAAAACTGTTACTTTGAAAAGATCAACAAAATTGACTAACCTGACATAAACTGACCAAGAAAAAATGAAGATTCAAGTTACTAATATTAGGAGTGAAGGATGGGATATCATACCAACCTTACAGAAATTTTTTTAAAAGATTTTAAGAGAATACTACAAATAACTGTATACCAGCCAACTAGATAATGTAGATGAAGTGGACACATATTTAGGAAGACACAAGAATGGAGTCAAGAATAAATAGAAAACCTGAATGGTTCTATAAAAAAAGAAAGATTTTCAGTAGTAATTTTAAAACTTTCCTCAAAGGAAAGTCCACGATCAGATAGCTCCATTGGCGAATTCTGCCAGATGTCTTAAAAAGAATTAACACCAATCCTTTACAAACTCTTATGAAAAATTGGAGAAAACATTCTCATTCAAACTATTAAACCAGTAATACCCTGATACCAAAACTAGACAAAGATATGGAAAGAAAAGCAAACTACAGAACAATAGCTCATGAATATAGATGCAATAATCCTCAACAAAATGCTAGTAAACCAAATTCAGCAACATATAAAGAGGATTTTCCACCATAACCAAGTGAGATCTATTCCAGGAATGCAAGGTTGGTTAAACATACAAAAATCAATCAATGTGATTCCACATTAATATAGTGAAGGGTTTAAAAAAACTATACAATTATATCAACAGAGACAGAAAAATCATTTTACAAAATCCAACATCCTTTCATGACAAAAAATTCAACATCTATGAATAGAAGGGGGGCCTCCTCAACTTGATAAAGGGCATCTACAAAAAACCCACAGCCAATACCATACTTAATGGTGAAAAACTGAAAATTTTCTTCCTAAGATCAGGAACAAGATGAAGATGTCTACTCGTGTCACGGTGTATTGTACTGGAGTTTCTAGCCCAGATAATTAGATAAGAAAAAGAAGTAAAAGGCATTCGCATTAAAAAGGAAGGAGTTTAAACTATCTTTTGTTGTAGCTGATATGGTCTTATATACAGAAATCCTAAGGCATTCACTAAAAACTATTAGAACTAATGAGCGAGTTAATCAAGGGTGCAGTGTACAAGATCAATATACAAAAATCTATTGTATTTCTACATACTAGCAACAAACAATTCTGACAATAAAATTAATAAAGCAAATCTACTTACACAAAAAAGAAGAAAATACTTAGGAGTAAGTTTAACAAAAGCACAAAACTTATACTGTGAAAACTACAGAGCATTGTTAAAAGAAATTAAAGAAGACATAATTATATGACAAGACATCCCATGTTCATGGATCTGAAAACTTAATATTGTTAAGATGGCAATACTTGCAAATTGATCTACAGATTCACTGCACTCTCTATGAAAATTACAACTTGCCTTTTTTTCAGAATTTGACAGGCTGATCCTAAAGTTCATATGGAATTGCAAGGGGTTCCAAATAGCCAAAACAATCTTGAAAAGAAAAAACAAACTTGGAGGACTTAACCTTTCTGATGGCAAGAATAAGCATGCTCTACTCCACCAATTTTAAATCTTCATGATATAAAAAGTTTTAATTTAATGTTAAAGAGAGCTAATGTAAAAGCTTGTTAAGATTCATTAGAGAGCAAGAAATATATAAATCAAACAAAAATTGTGGATTTAAATGGCATACTCTATTTTTAAATTTCATATGAAAAATCAGTATTTACAAATTTCTTTGATATCAGAGTGAATCAAGCTGGCTATGATATCAGACACCCCACTGATTGCTAAGGTTAATTCCACTTATTTTCTTGATTCTGCAGGTATCTCCTACATTCCTCATTCTTGACATGGTTGCCTCTTATGAAACCGTGAGCTTGATCAAACAGGATGATTTTCCCATTTAGAAAAGGAACATTCTTGAGTCAAGGGTATATGAGTACAGCAGTTGCACTATCTTACCATATCATACATATGAATGCTGGTTAGTTACTTTCAAGGTTTACCAAAGGTATTTATTGAGATATATGACACAGCCAATTAGTGTTACCATACTGATTTGACTGCATTAGTTCAAAGGGTTTATAAAATGTAAAAAATAAGGATTCGCATACTTTAGTATTCTACTCATGCTTATTTCTCTTTTCCATTCTTTAGATATTTTGTCTTAAAAATTTACAAATACTGAATCTGAGAAATAATCCTATCAAAAAAATCCCTTCTACAATTCGACAACTTAAGTTCCTTAGAACTTTCAACATCGCCTTTAATTTGATTACTACGCTTCCACCTGGGTAAGGTTGATAGTCTGAGATTATAAACACAGAAAATAAAGAGCATATAATTTAGAAAAGGATCAATTTCCCTTCTGAAAGCAGCTAGCTACTTTTTAGCCATTTGATAATTTTTATTCAGTTCCAATTAGCTGATTTGCTTCTAATTATTGTGTTAAAAAAAAAAGAAAACCTACCAGCTACATAGATGGCACTTAATCTGGGGCTAGTAAATACATATCTAGACATCCATTATCTGAGTATGGATTAAATCATATAAAGAAGCTCAGGTGAGAAACTTACACCTATCCCTTGGTAGCCTTTTTAGATATCGAAAGAACTCTGAACTTGGAATTAAGAATTCTAGCCTTGGGACTTCCCTGGTGGCGCAGTGGTTAAGAATCCGCCTGCCAATGCAGGGGACATGGGTTTGGGCCCTGGTCTGGGAAGATCCCACATGCCGTGGAGCAATTAAGCCCGTGCGCCACAACTACTGAGCCTGCGCTCTAGAGCCCGTGAGCCACAACTACTGAAGCACGTGTGCCTAGAGCCCGTGTTCCGCAACAAGAGAAGCCACTGCAATGAGAAGCCCACGCACCACAACAAAGAGTAGCTCCTGCTTAACACAACTAGTGAAAGCCTGCACGCAGCAGTGAAGACCCAATGCAGCCAAAAATAAATAAATAAATAAATAAATTTATTTTTTAAAAAAAGATCGAGAAAAAAAAAGAATTCTAGACTTTTAACTTCAAAGTTGAGAATTATCTATTTGATCTGGAGAAAGACACAACCATTCTAGGCCTCAATTTCCTAATCTATGAACTAATAAATTACCTGTATGATGTCTAAGATCCTTTAAACTCTAATAGGAATGTTGATATCCAGGTATAAAAGAGATGGATTTTTTCCCCACATATGGACTGGTAATTATTTAAGTCTTAATGAAAGTTTTGAACCAAAACCTTAACCAAATGCCAAAACAAGATATCTCTTCCAGTTAGATTTTAACAAATTGAATGTAGGTTAAGGGCAAAAAGTTAAAAGAGCACAGGGACTCTTAAATAGTTGAATAACATTTTGCAAAAGAAGGTTCTTATATTAATTAAGAAAGTGCATCAAAATTCATTTATAAAACTGTTCATCCAGCATTGTTTGTAATTAACAATCCAAGGTCTACATTAATACACTGTAAAACTATTCATTTTGAAAAATTAAAATGTAAAAATTATATCATTTCTGTGTAAAAATGCTTATATACACATCACACATTACACATAAAATGTATTTAAAAGGAAAGAATAAATACTAAGGAAGTAAAGATATTGCATTATGAGTTTTATTTTTGACTCATCTATCTTTCCACAGTAACATAAACTGTACTGTCTTGATTCCCTGCCTTGACACTAGAATCAGCCATTTCTCTTAGGAAACCCTATTTCCTTTCTATTGGAGGATGGTATTTAAAAAACAAGATCTGGGTGCTGAATATTCCCACTGCTACTGGGATGATATTGCTTCTAGACACTCTCAGTGGACAGAGATAGGTAACTTATGTATGTATACTAATCTGTGTGTACACACATATCTATAATTGTTTCTGTGTATACACACACACACATATATATATGTACACACACCTCACTCCCGGAAGTTATGAAGCCATAACTGTAACAAAAGTTAAAAAAAAAAAAGTTCTTATCTTTTTCTCAGTGGATACCAGGAGGAAAATGACATAGAAAATTACTACTTTTAACTAACAGAATCAAAGTTTTGCCTTGTTTTGGTTCAGTTTGATTTAATTAGCCAGCATGTTCTTTGGCAAAGAGAAGCTGTTTGGAATAAAGAACCTAAGAACATACTTGTGAACCCTGAAGTAAGAGCTGATTCTGGAAATGCACAAATTTATTTTCCCATATTGCTATTGATTAAAGATAGGGATTGAATTACTTTGTATCCATATACCTGAAGAACGGGGAGTACTAATTTGATTTCATACTGACTTGGATAAACCACTTAACTTCTTATAGCTTCCATTTTTTCTTTTTTTTTTTACAGTTCTTTTTTTAAAAATATCTTTATTGGAGTATAATTGCTTTACAATGTTGTGTTAGTTTCTGTTGTACAACAAAGTGAATCAGCTATAAGTATACATATATCCCCATAGCCCTTCCCTCTTGAGCCTCCCTCCCATCCTCCCTATCCCACCCCTCTAGGTCATCACAAAGCATGGAGCTGATCTCCCTGTGCTATGCAGCAGCTTCCCACTAGCCGTCCATTCTACATTTGGTTGTGTATATATGTCAATGTTACTCTCTCACTTTGTCCCAGCTTCCCCTTCCCCCCGCCCCCCCCCCACCCATTTCCTACGACTGTGTCTTTATCCCTGCCCTGCCACTAGGTTCATCAGTACCGTTTTTTTAGATTCCATACACGTGTGTTAGTATACGGTATTTGTTTTTCTCTTTCTTACTTCACTCTGTATGACAGACTCTAGGTCCATCCACCTCACTACAAATAACTCAATTTTGTTCCTTTTTATGGCTGAGTAATATTCCATTAATATGTGTGCCACATCTTCTTTATCCGTTCATCTGTCAATGGACACTTAGGTTGCTTCCATGTCCTGGCTATGGTAAATAGTGCTGCAATGAACATTGTGGCACATGTCTCTTTTTGAATTATGGTTTTCTCAGGGTATATGCCCAGTAGTGGGACTGCTGGGTCATATGGTAGTTCTATTTTTAGTTTTTTAAGGAACCTCCATACTGTTCTCCACAGTGGCTGTATCAATTTACATTCCCACCAACAGTGCAAGAGGGTTCCCGTTTCTCCACATCCTCTCCAGCATTTATTGTTTCTAGATTTTTTGATGATGGCCATTCTGACTGGTGTGAGGTGATACCTCATTGTGGTTTTGATTTGCATTTCTCTAATAATTAGTGATGTTGGGCATCTTTTCATGTGTTTGTTGGCAATCTGTATGTCTTTGGAGAAATGTCTATTTAGGTCTTCCACCCGTTTTTGGATTGGGTTGTTTGTTTTTTTGTTATTGAGCTGCATGTGCTATTTGTATATTTTGGAGATTAATCCTTTGTCAGTTGCTTCATTTGCAAATATTTTCTCCCATTCTGAGGGTGTATTTTCATCTTGTTTATGGGTTCCTTTCCTGTGCAAAAGCTTTTAAGTTTCATTAGGTCCCATTTGTTTATTTTTTATTTTATTTCCATTACTCTAGGAGGTGGGTCAAAAAAGATCTTGCTGTGATTTATGTCAAAGAGTGTTCTGCCTATGTTTTCCTCTAAGAGTTTTATAGTGTCTGGCCTTATATTTAGGTCTTTAATCCATTTTGAGTTTATTTTTGTGTATGGTGTTAGGAAGTGTTCTAATTTCATTCTTTTACATGTAGCTGTCCAGTTTTCCCAGCTCCACTTATTGAAGAGGCTATCTTTTCCCCATTGTATATTCTTGCCTCCTTTGTCAAAGACAAGGTGATCGTATGTGTGTGGGTTTATCTCTGGGCTTTCTATCCTGTTCCATTGATCTATATTTCTGTTTTTGTGCCAGTACCATACTGTCTTGATTACTGTAGCTTTGTAGTATAGTCTGAAGTCGGGGAGCCTGATTCCTCCAGCTCTGTTTGTCTTTCTCAAGTTTGCTTTGGCTAGTTGGGGTCTTTTGTGCTTCCATACAAACTGTAAAATTCTTTGTTCTAGTTCTGTGAAAAATGCCATTGGCAATTTGACAGGGATTGCACTGAATCTGTAGATTGCTTTGGGTAGTATAGTCATTTTCACAGTGTTGATTCTTCCAATCCAAGGACATGGTATATCTTTCCATCTGTTTGTATTATCTTTGATTTCTTTCATCAGTGTCTTACAGTTTTCTGCATACAGATTTTTTCCCTCCTTAGGTAGGTTTATTCCTAGGTATTTTATTCTTTTTGAACACTCCCATTTACCATTGCAAGGAATCAAGGTAGCTTCCATTTTTTAAATCTGTAAATAATATTAACAATATTGCTGTGATCCAGTGAAAGACCATTCTAAACTGCCACAAACACATAGTAGGCTCTCAATAAATAATATTTATGTTGCTGTGGTGGTGATTAATGTTATGACATGCAAATATTAATGCTAGCACAATCTTCCAAGCCAACAGCAAGGCTCTAGTTTAAGCATCTCATTGCTCAATGATGTGCTGATAAATAAAACAATGAAATAAATGTAAAACATTCTATACACCCTGAAAATTGTGATAGATTTGTTGCTAGTGGGGTATAGAGTATCAAACCAAACTGAGGCTGTCTAAACAGATTTGCTCTCTAAAATCATATATAGATGAGATAAATTTCAACTCTAGAGCCTATGAAATTTCTTAATTAGCTTTCTCAGTGCTGTCTACAAGCCCAATTAAACATTACAATCAACAGGAATTTATCATCAACAGTGAAAGCCTAGAACCAGACTAGTTTGCTTGTACTGAAGTAATAAGGGAAGATAAAATGACTCTAGAAACTGTCTGAGGCAAGAAAATGAAATAACATAATTTTGAATTAAAAAAATGGAACAGATGGTATTAACATTTTCTTTACAGAGGTGGAAAAAAAGTCTGAGATGAACACTGAACTGAAAAGTTTTTTTTTTTCTTTTCTATTCAATCTCATTAATTTCTCAGAGCAAATGATTTTATATTAACTGGGGTCACCACACCTTTTATTCAATTGTGATTTCGTAAGCACTTTTGATGTGCTAGGCACTGGCCAAAGCACTGGATATACAGAAATGTAAAATAGAATCCTTGGCCTCCACAATGTCATAGTTTAGAAGACAGACATTTATTACACAGTGTGATAAATTCTATGATAGTGGTAAGCAGAGAAGTACAGAAGAGGCAGCTCACCCATTCTGAAAGATGCAGGAAGAGTTCCTTGGAAGAGGTGACATCTAAGCCAAGACTTAAAAAATGGAAGACACTGATCAAAGAGTCAAATTTGGGGGAACTGGAGATATGTGAGAACTGGGCTAATTCAGGGAAATTCAGCAAATAAATTCTGGGCCTGAGGTGAATGCGGGGTAGTGTGAGAGGTGAGTTGGATGAGTAGTCTGGGGACAGATCATGAGGACCATTATAATCCACACTAAAATAGTAGGAAGTTAATGAAATATTGTGCTCATGATGCTTTAGTTAATAATCATGCAAGTAATTTTTCATCCTTTAAGGAAAACAGGAAGGTATTTGAGAAGAGCATTCACAAAGAGGGGAATATTGACTAGGGATTTTGGTAAATGTCATACTTCAATTCCAGTCTCCAAGAAGCAACTCCCACTCCCACCCCCCAGGAGACAGGACTCTGCGTTAGCCTTTGTGTTCTTTGGTTCTTACTTTTAAGTACTTTGTTTAATGGAAAGAAAGACCAAAGATATTTCACCAGGAAAATCTTAATGCAACTGCACTGGGTTGAATGCTGCCCTTCAAAAATTGATGTCCGGGCTTCCCTGGTGGCGCAGTGGTTGAGAATCTGCCTGCTAATGCAGGAGACACGGGTTCGAGCCCTGGTCTGGGAAGATCCCACATGCCACGGAGCAGCTGGGCCCGTGAGCCACAGCTGCTGAGCCTGCGCGTCTGGAGCCTGTGCCCCGCAACGGGAGGGGCCGCGATAGTGAAAGGCCCGCGCACCGCGATGAAGAGCGGTCCCCGCACCGCGATGAAGAGTGGCCCCCACTTGCCGCAACTAGAGAAAGCCCTCGCACGAACCGAAGACCCAGCACAGCCAAGAATAAATAAATAAATAAATAAATAAATAAATAAATAAATAAAATTTAAAAAAAAAAAATTGATGTCCATGCAGAACCTTAGAATGTGACCTTATTTGGAAATAGGATCTTTGCAGATGTAACTAGTTAACATGAGGTCATACTGGATTAGGGTAGTATAAGGGTGGGTTCCAAAACCGATAAATGGTGTCCTTATAAGAAGGCCATGTGAAGACAAAGGTAGAGATTGGAGTTATGCTGCCACAAACCAAGGAACACCAAGGATGGCTGGCAACCACCAGAAGCTAGGAGAGGGGCAAGGGACAGTCTCTCCCTCAGAGCCTCCAGAGGAACCAACTCTGCCGACCCCTTTGTTTCAGACTTCTGGCCTCCTGTACTGTGAGAGAATAAATTTCTGTTGCTTTAAGCCACCCAGTTTGTGGTAATTGTTATGTCAGCCCTAGGGAACTAATAGAGGTGGTTTTTTCTAGATGGGGTTTTACCAACTCTAAACATTTCAAACCAGTCTTAAGGGATAGATGAATCATTTTTAGGAAATTTCATTGTAATTATACCATCTATAATTTTAAAAAGTCTATAAGTTGAAAATCTTAGAAAAATACAGTTTCTCTATGCTTCTATTTACTGAAGAATTAAATTCTTTATTAATGCCCAGTAATGGTAAACATATAATCATTTTCTCTTTCTATTTAAGGTTATTTTGCTTGTTTAATCTTGAGGAACTTGATATTTCCTACAATAGTATTGCTTTTATTCCAAATGAAATCCAGAAACTCAGGTATTTTGGAAGTAATAAGTACCCACAAGACATATGCCCCTTAAGGATATATTAGGTGATGATTGTGATGGATAAAATTGAGTCCTTTCATTTATTCAATAGCCATAAAACATAATATGTGAAGCATAAGGTTTACCATAATGTAAATTGAATGACTGTTTAGTATTTTTAAGACATAACATTTTCAGTAATTATTTAAAAGCTAATATTGATGACCACCTTAACAGAATGACAAGCTGCTTTTGTCCATTTATCCGTGTGTGCACCTGTAATTCTTATCAGTTGATTTTTTTGTAAGGAAATACATATACACAAAATGCTAGTAATACACAGTGCTTTAATACTAAGCTCTGATTTTTTCTTGTACTAATTTCTGAAAAGTCTCTGAAGTTGATCTCTGACCTTCTAGGTCAGTACCATACTATTTTGATTATGACTTTAGAATAATTTTAATAACTAGTATGGAGATTTGTTTTTCAATAATAGTCTCAACTAGTCTCTTTACATTGTGATCTTTAAGATCCCCTCCTCCCCCAAAAAACATACAATTGTGTTGCTACTATGAATGTAATATTTTCTGTAATTCCTATTTCTAGTTGACTATCGCCAGTCAGAATAGAGAAATAAAGAGTATAACAGAATAGAGAAGAACTATTTACTTCTTTACATTTTAAAATCAAACTATGTAAAAAATTACCTTAGTTCTGATTGAGTTTTACTAGATTTTATTTGGTTTCTAGGAGCATTATCTTATCTTCAGTAAAATGAGATCATTTTGTTTCTGCTTTTCTAATATTTATACCAATTATTTAATTTCCTGTGTAATAATCTTTGTATTTTAATAGAATTCAGCCTGTTCACATTTGTTATGATATATTTAATTTTTTACCTTCTGTTTTACTTTGTATTTACTATTTATTCACTTTCTCCTTTTCATATTTCTTTTGGGGGGGGAGATTTTTTTTCAGGATTCTATCTGTTCTCTTTTTTTCTCCCTTGTTAATTTTGGAACTCCATTGAACTTTCTGAGTCTATTACAGGCTATCTTTCCTTCCCCAAAATTCATAAATACATTTTTCTTTAATATTTTATAAAAGCAAGATAAAAGCTTCCCCCAGCCTGATGGTCTGTTTCCCCACTGCTGCCTTCCACCAATAGTTGAGACCTTTACCTGAATGAAAAAAAGTACGTGTTAATGTTTAATTTGTCTATGAAAATAAATTCTTTCTTTGTATCACTATACTATACTATATTATATTTTATGTAGTATAACATTCATTCTTCTGTTTGTGATTATTTCTTTTTCCATAGTGATGACTTGTTGCAAAGACCCAAAATATGTGCTTTAACTCTACTATTTACACAAATGCACTTATTTCCATGATAATATATTGGTTTGGTTGCTTTTTAGTTAATTCTCTTGATTTTAAGGAAATACTTAACACATATTTTATTACTACTAAGTTTTATACCATTTTTTTGGGAACATTGGGACAGATTTCTTCTTCTTTTAAAATATGGTTTCCTTTATTTGCAGATCACTTGAAAAATTGATCGTTGATGGAAATGAACTGACTAGTTTTCCACATGCAATTTTGAAGCTTAATCTGAAAAAAATCCTATTTGAGAATAATTTCACTCATCCTAGTTTTTGGAAAGAGAATTCTATGAATAGTCCACAACGTCTTACTCAACTTACTTCTTTGTTCTTTTTAAAGAATAATCTACATAAATATTATAATGTGATCCCAGTGGAAATTCAGAAGTTACTAAAATGGTGAGCAAACACTGAAGCTCTTTTTACCCAAACACACTTTTAAGCATTTAAATGAATATTTAAAATATTCTTTATTACAGGGCCAGATGATAGTTTTACTGTACACACACACACACACACACACACCCCACCACACACCAAAACATATGCAATCTTTCAGATTGCTCCTTCTGGCTCTTCAGGCATAATTTTGTAGTCTGAATTCAGCCCACCTTCTCAAGTTATTACTTAAATCCAATGTGAGGTACAGATTGCTGAGGTGTAGCTGGCAATATCTATACGGTTGTAGTATAAGTCTTTTCTATGAACCACTAAGGACAAAGGGGATTCTTCCAAAAAAAGATTCTTTAGTGCCAGGCACACTATGAAGGGAAATGCTTTATTCTACTCTAACTTCATAGAGACCAGGAATAGAGCAGACACACACAGGGCAACTTCTCTTCCTCAGGGGTCGACAGCCAGTGTGGGAATTATTGCCTATCTCAGGACTAGGATTCTTAAAGCCCACACACTATGAGTCCACTCAGGCTCACCTCTTATTTCCTTTTAGGTGGTGTAAAAATATTTTTTACTGCACTGCCGATCATCAGTGCTTGTATTACTGATATAACTTTTTTTTTTTTTTTTTTGGCCGTGCTGCACGGCTTGCGGGATCTTAGTTCCCTGACCAGGGATTGAACCCAGGCCACAGCAGTGAAAGTGCTGAGTCCTAACCACTGGACCACCAGGGAATTCCCTGATATAATATTTGTTGTATGCCTAAGTAAAATGGTTTTCCAGGAGTATATTAATCACCAATATTGATTGAATAAAAGACAGAAAACCTGAACAGACTAGTAACCATTGGAGAAACTGAAAAAGTAATTAAATATCTATCAATAAAAAAAGGAACCAGGTGCCAAAGTTTTCAATTTTAATGTACTATGTCAATGTTCACGAGATTTGAATGCACATGAGAAAGTAAGAAAATCACCAAGGACAAAAACATTTAAAAAGAATTAAAACCTAACTAGTGACTGTAAACATATATGGGACCAAGAGATTTGAATTCACCACAAAATAGGGAAGCTGAACATGGTATTCCTGAGTGAAATCTGTACTCCCAAAGGGGCTGGTGGCCCCAGAGCAGTGAATACTTCTCTTTCAGCAGAACAAATGTTTTTGAGAGAAACATCCTCAATTTAGACATTAAAGATTCCAGAAAATTAATTTCAAATGAATATTATCTCAAAATTAAAATTTTCAAATACATGAGGAAATAAAACACCAAGAGTAAAAATTATCACAATCAACAGATATGAATCTCCAAGGATCTAAGATATTAGAATTGTTGACAGAATATGAATTACCTACTTTAAGTGTTTAAAGAAGTAAGATATAATTTTTAAAATGGTTAAGGAATAAAAGACCATCAAATATGACCAGGCAAATATGAAAAAGAAATTTTAAACACAATTAAATTCTAGAGACTAAAAGTGTAATAGTTGAAATTGGTGTGTGGGTTTAACAGACAATTATCCACATATGAAGAGAAATCTGGAGAAATTATTGTGTATATGTGGACAGGATGCAAAGAGACATGGACAGTAAAAGGAGAAAATTTAACATATCCTTAGAGTCCCAGAGAATGTTGGGAGTCATTGTTCAATGAGGTAGTGTCTGTAAATTCTCAGAAGTGATGAAAGGAGTGAATTCACAGAGACTGAACACTCTACACAAGCCAAGTAAAACACCTTGTGGTGAAAGTGAAGAACACCAAAGACAAAGACTTAGAAATCAGCTTGAAAAAAAGTCACTTACAAAGAACAACAAATAAACTGCTAGCAACAGTGGAACAATAACTGAGTAAATGTTATTTAGCCCAGCAAAACTAACTTTCAAGAACAAGGGAGAAAAATGGATTTTCAGATAATAAAACAGAGAATTTATTCCCCCCCGATTTTCACTTTAGTGAAATGAAACTTGCAAAGAATGTGCATCAGAAAGAAGGAAGAAAACTCCAGAAGTATGCCTGAGACGTAAGAAGGGATGGAGGGAAAAGAAATTAGAAAATATGGGGTAAACAAATATGAGTGCTACGATCTATAAATAGTAACAACAAAGTCTATGGTGTGGTGTTAAAAAGAAGATGTAACTAAAATCAGACATCAAACAGTTAGAAATGTGATTTTTAAACAGATACCTTTTATGATAGCAATAAAAAACATAATGTACCTAGGATTATATAAAGTGAAGTATGTCCAAGATATTTATGGAGAAAAAGATTAAAACTTTACAAAAAGGTAAAGAAGGCTGAATTAAATGGGAGAGATACACACACTCAGGTATAATAAGATTTAATACCAAAAATATATCAGTTCTCCCCAAATAGAGCTATAGATTCAATGCAATTCTGGTCAAAATCTGAACAGAATTTTCTGAGAAACTTGATAAGCTGATTCTAAAATGTGTATGGAAAAGCAGAGACTCCAAAATAGCCAAAGCAAGCCTGAAAAAGGAGCCTAATATTAGGGACTTGCCTATCAGATATAAAGACTTATAAAAGTAGAGAAATACAGTTGATATTACACGCAAGGAAAGACAATCTAACCAATGAAGAATACATAGCCCAGTTATGTTCTCATGTACATGTGAAACTTGATGTTGGACAAAAATAGCACTGTGGATAAGTAGGGAAAGGATAGACTTTTCAATAAATGACACTGAAACATCTGAGCATCTATAAGTAAGAAGTATATAATTATGTTTCTGCTATGTATATGTTACCATCATTTACAAAATCATTTCCAATTGGATTAATGACTTAAATATGACAAGCAAAATTTTAAAGCCTTAACAAGCAAGTATAGGAGACTATCTGTATGACTTCAAGGTAGAGAAAGATACCTTAAACAAACCTCAAAAATATAAACAGTAAAGCAAAGTTTCATAAATTTGACAAAAGATGTTTCTACATAATATTATAACCATCAGTAATATTAAGAGGCAAGCTATTAACTGAAAGAAGATATTGCAATGCATATAACTGTTTAAACATATATCTCCCACATATCAATAAGAAAAGATATAACCCATAGGAAAGTGGTTAAATGATAGGAATATGCAATTCATGGAAGACGATATATAGATAGATGATAAACATAAAGAATGTTAAATCTCTCTAGTAACCAACGAACTGCAATGTAAAATAGCAACAATAGGGTTTTTTACCTACCTGTTTTATCAAAATTAAAAAGATTGATATTAAGTGTTGCCCTTGCATGCCCAGAAACAGGATTAGCATGCACCATTGGTGGCACTGTCAAGTTGGTGAAAGTTTTGTGGAAGGTAATTTGACAGTATCTTACATATTCCTTAAAACAGAAATTTAAATTTTAGTAATATGTCTTATAGAAATAGTTATATGTGAACACACAGGCAGAGGGATGAAAACTGCAGACTAAGCGTGCATCAATAAAAAAGTGGTAAGATAAAATGGTGTATCCATATTTTAGAACATTATGGTGCTGTTAATAAGAATGAAGTAAAACAAAATGTATTGACATAGAAAGCTGTCCAAAGCATTTTGTTAAATCAGAAAAGCAAGCTGTATGTACAGACACATACATACAGAGGGAACACATACACAATAGAGATTCCATTTATGTAGAAAATAGTCATGTGTCTCGGAGCTAGAGGGAACACCACCAAACATGAGCTTTAGTTATTCTGCAAAGGGGAGTTAGAGTGATTTAAAGTAAAGGGGAAATTCTGTGCTTTTTTTCCAGTATGCTTCTATATTTTTTGGAAATTTTACAAGGATGGGTTTTCATGTAAATAAAAAGTGACAAGTGGATTACAAACAAAAGGCGCTAGAGAAGGAAAGATTACAACTACAGCTGGGAAAATAGGGAAAAGATTTAGGAATGAAATGGTGTTTGAAAACAGTCTTCGAAGAACAGGTAAAATTTATATATTTGGAAATATGTGTTGTATTGAAGAGACATTCCAGGAAGAGGGAACTGAATGGGGAAATGAACCAAAGTTGAGTAAAAATAGGAACGTGGGCAAAGAGAAAAGTGAATGTCCAGCCAGAACAAAACATCTACGAAGAGTAGCAAAAAGTCAGTTTAAAAAGGAAGGCTGGAGCTAGCTTATGAAGACCACTGATGGGGTTCCTTATTTAGGCCATGGGAACCATTGCAGGTGACAGCAGCAGACCTGGCAGTAGTGTCAAAGATGGACTAGGGTAGCCGAAGGCTGGGTGGAGCTCACTCAAAGCGCTCTTGTAACTGGTAAGGGGGGATTAAACCAAAGTAATAGGTATAGGAGTAAATGGGTAGGAAATGACACAAGACAAATTATGAAGGTAAAATGAATTCAACGGCTGCCTGAGTATGTGAGGCAAGTAAGAGAGGGAGGAGTAAAAACGATGAGGGGTTCAATCTCATCAAGGACAACTGTCGTGATATTAATAAAGATAGAAACAACGAAGGAGGTGTTTGTCACCCAACCCCACCCTCATCCTCTAACGTCTACTCTTGGCTTTGATTCTTAATTTCCAACCTCCGTCCCAAGTACTACGTTTGCTGAGTCTGGATGGTGACTCAGCTCTGGGCTCTGCACAACTCCTGCGCCTAGGCTGCTCTGGCTTCTGCCGCCACCCCAGTGACTTGGGCCCTACCCATTAGCAGCTGTGAGCTTCTTTTTTGACCCCTACAACTTCTCTTTGCATTTTGCCTCCCTGTGTCTCTACCTGCATTCTATCACCTCAATCAGACAGAGAATCTGCCTTTGTTGAGAGTTGGGTCGGAAGACTCACGTTCCATAGGATTTTATCTTAACTTCCTTGCGCACGAGAATGATAGAAATGTTTACTTAGAGATATAGACTAAAGTTTCACAAGTATTATTCAGTTCCACTAAACTGTAAAGCCTTGATCATACTTAATACTTGGAAGTCATCTTTACTAGAGATAACTCAGTATGTTTTTTAACATCTTTATAGCCTTCCATTTTTCATTATTGTGCAAAAGTCTTTGAATTTTTTGATAAAATTATTATATTAAGTATTGCAATTTAATTTTCCATGTGATTTTATTAGTACCAGCGTATTTTCTCAAGTATATATCACTTACTTGGGGACAGTAATAGAACTATTTAGTTAGAGGAAATAAGGAAATAACAACTCAGGCCACTAAACTCCCTTATTCTGAAGATGACATTCCTCAAGAGTTTAGGTGACTTGCTCAACCAAATTTTCTTCTCTTTAAAATAATTTTATCTTTTTTTTTTTTTTTTTAAATTTATTTATTTTTGGCTGTGTTGTGTCTTCGTTTCTGTGCGAGGACTTTCTCTAGTTGTGGCAAGCGGGGGCCACTCTTCATCGTGGTGCGTGGGCCTCTCACTGTCGCGGCCTCTCTTGTTGCAGAGCGCAGGCTCAGTAATCGTGGCTCACGGGCCCAGTTGCTCCGCAGCATGTGGGATCCTCCCGGACCAGGGCTCAAACCCGTGTCCCCGGCATTGGCAGGCAGATTCCTAACCACTAGCGCCACCAGGGAAGCCCTAAAATAATTTTATCTTTTATCAACACAAGTATTTAGTTTAAAAGATCAAATGTTTACTACGGGGCTTATCATGAAAATCACCCCTGCCCGCATCTCTATCCCCCTTCACTCTTTACCTCCAGAGTCATCTATTGCCAAACTCTTTTTGCAGTTCTCCTCTGGGCGTTTGCTCTCATATTTTTTAAATTTTATTTTCAATTGTGGTAAAATACACATAACACAGAATTTACCATCTTGATCATTTTAAAGTGTACTGTTCAGCAATCAGCACATTTTTATTTCTGTGCATCCAATCTCCAGAAGTCTTTTCAACTTGCAAAACTGGAATCGGTCTTTATACCCATAAAAGAACAACTCCCCACTTCCCCCTCCTCCTAGTCCGTGGAAAACAGCCTTCTACTTTCTGTCTCTATGAGTTTGACGACTCTAGAGACCCCCCATAGAAGTGGAACCATGCGATATTAGTCTGTTTTTGTGATGAGCTTAGTTCACTTAACATGATGTCCTCAAGGTTCATCCATGCTGTAGCATGTGTCAGAATTTCCTTCCTTTTAAAAGTTGAATAATATTCCATTGTATGGATACACCACATTTTGTTTATCCATTCATCTGTTGAAGGACATTTGCATTGCTGCCACCTTTTGGCTGTTGTGAATACTGCTATGAACATGGTTGTACAAATACCTGCTTTCCATTTTTCTTCTGTTTCCAGAAGTGAAATTGCTGCATTAAATGGTAATTGAATTTTTAGTTTTCTGAGGAACAGCAACACTGCTTTTTACAGAGGCTGCACCATTCTACATTCCCACCAGCAGTGCACAGGGTTCCAATTTCTTCACATCCTCTCCAACACTTATGTTCTGTTTTGCTTCTGTTTTTGTTTATATTGGCCATCCTAATGGGTGAGAGGTGGTATCTCACTGTGGTTCTCATTGCACTTCTCTAATTATTAGTGATGTTGAGTATCCTTTCATGTGCTTTTTGGCCATCTGTGTATCTTCTTTGAAGAAATGTCTATTCAGGTCCTTTGCCTATTTTTAAATTGGATTGTTTGTGTTTTCTCTTGTCAAGTTGTAGTTGCTTATATATTTTGGATATTAACCCCTTTTAAAATACAATTTACAAATATTTTCCCCCATTCAGTCAGTTGCCTTTTCACACTGTTAAAGGACGGTGTCCTTTAATGAACAAAAGTTTTTAATTTTGCTGAAGTACAACTTAATCTATTTTTTCTTTTGTTTCCTGTGCTTTTGGTGTCATTTACAAGAAATTATTACCAAATCTAATGTCATGAAGCTTTTCCCCATATATATATATATTTTTTTTTAAATTAATTAATTTATTTTTGGCTGCTTTGGTTCTTTGTTGCGGCGCGCAGGCTTCTCATTATGGTGGCTTCTCTTGTTGCAGAGCACGGGGCTCTAGACGTGTGGGCTTCAGTAGTTGTGGCTGGCGGGCTCTAGAGTGCAGGCTCAGTAGTTGTGGTGCATGGGCTTAGCTGCTCCACGGCATGTGGGATCCTCCCGGACCAGGGCTCAAACCTGTGTCCCCTGCATTGGCAGGCAGATTCTTAACCACTGCCCCACCTGGAAGTCCCTCCCCTATATTGTTTTCTAAGAGTTTCACAGTTTTAGCTCTTACAGTTAGGTTTTTGATCCAGTTTGAGTAAATTTTTGGATATGGTGTGAGGGTCCAACTTCATTTTTTTTATGTGTGGATATTCAGTTTTCCCAGGACCATTTGTTGAAAAGACTGTCCTTTCCCCACTGAATTGTCTTGGCACCCTTACTGAAAATCATTTGACCATATATATGAGGATTTATTTTGGAGTTGCCTCTATATTTTTAAATAGCATCCTTGAGTCATTCTTCTTGTGTTTTCAATTTTAGCTATTATCTCTAAATTTCCTACTAAGCAAGATAGGTATTAGGACTCTTATCAGCCCTTATATATATCTGTCTTCTTCCTCCAACCTCACAGTATAGTTATTTACAAAATGTTTAAAATTTCAAGCATCCTATGCCTCACATTACTGGCATTCCTTATTCCTCCCCCTTCCTTGCTTTAATTTTTCTCTGTAGCACTTACTATCACCTCATTTTATATTTTATCTAATTATTTTATTTAATATCAGGCTGGTCCTCTAGTATGTAAACTCCATGAAAAGAAGAATACATGATAGTTTTGTTCATTAATGTTATCTCCAGTACCTAGGATAGTTCTGGCGACATAATAAATGATTAATATTTCTCGAGTAAAATAATGATTTTAAGTTAAATCAATAATTATTATTTAATTATAAAATTTAAGTAATGCATATTTAGGCTACACAGTGTACTATGGATATATTTCTCTTACTGTACAACTTTTTGTTTTTCCTAGAAAGAGTAATTGACTTTTATTCATTTACTTTGCTTTATGTGTTTATCATTAATTCTGCCATGAAAATTCTAATAGTTATTTAAATCTTTATCAGTATGAATGTATCAGATATGGCTATCAGTCCTATTAATTTTTTTTAATACATCATCCTGGAGCCCTGTGTCTTTCTGCCCTAATCTAGAAATGTTGCTGTCTAGATCTGGTGCACAACTGTTATTCCAAGACTTCCCTTCACTATTATCTTGGAATTTCCTTTACTATAGTCACATTGGATACCTTGTTCTTTGTTTACCTCCACATTTTGGTGAAGCCAGCCCTCCAGTGTCTCCCTGCAAAAGAATGCATGGAAGTAAAAATTTAAGACCATGCGTATTTGAGTATGCCTTTATTCTGCACTCAGACTTGATTGATAATTTGGCTGGGTATAAAACTCTGGGTTCAATCATTTTCTTCAGGATTTTGGAGACACTGCTTCATCATCTTCTACTTTTCTATTTTTTATTTGAGATCTACAGCTTTCTTATTCCTTATCTTTTATATATAACCTATACCATTTTTTTGGAAGGGGAAGCTTTTTGAATCTTCTTTTTTTTGCTAGTTGTTTAAAATTTTCATGATGATGTGCCTTTGTGAGATTTTTTTTTTTAATTCAATGTGTTCAGCACTTGATGTATCCTTTCAATCTGGAAACTCATGTATTTTAATTCTGAGAAATTTTCTTATACTATTACTTTGAAAATTCTATCTTCTATTTTTCTGTGCTCTTTCTGGGACTATAGCAAATATTGGACCTTCTGAATTCTTCCACTTTTTTTTTTTTATATTAACATATTTCCATACATATTTCCATACAAATACAAATATAACAGTTTTAGAAATTTCATGTAATGTCTGAAACATTTATATTAACATATTTCCATACAAATAACCCAATGAAAGTTTAGTATTAGTTGTTTTGTTTGTTTTTTTATACTGCAGGTTCTTATTAGGCATCAGTTTTATACACATCAGTGTATACATGTCAATCCCAATCGCCCAATTCAGCACACCACCATCCCCACCTCACCGCAGTTTTCCCCCCTTGGTGTCCATATGTCCATTCTTTACATCTGTGTCTCAACTTCTGCCCTGCAAACTGGCTCATCTGTACCATTTTTCTAGGTTCCACATACATGCATTAATATACGATATTTGTTTTTCTCTTTCTGACTTACTTCACTCTGTATGACAGTCTCTAGATCCATCCACGTCTCAACAAATGACTCAATTTCGTTCCTTTTTATGGCTGAGTAATATTCCATTGTATATATGTACCACAACTTCTTTATCCATTCGTCTGTTGATGGGCATTTAGGTTGCTTCCATGACCTGGCTATTGTAAATAGTGCTGCAATGAACATTCGGGTGCATGTGTCCTTTTGAATTATGGTTTTCTCTGGGTATATGCCCAGTAGTGGGATTGCTGGGTCATATGGTAATTCTATTTTTAGTTTTTTAAGGAACCTCCATATTGTTCTCCATAGTGGCTGTATCAATTTACATTCCCGCCAACAGTGCAAGAGGGTTCCCTTTTCTCCACACCCTCTCCAGCATTTGTTGTTTGTAGATTTTCTGATGATGCCCATTCTAACAGGAGTGAGGTGATACCTCATTGTAGTTTTGATTTGCATTTCTCTAATAATTAGTGATGTTCAGCATCTTTTCATGTGCTTCGTGGCCGTCTGTATGTCTTCTTTGGAGAAATGTCTATTTAGGTCTTCTGCCCATTTTTGGATTGGGGTGTTTGTTTCTTTGATATTGAGCTGAATGAGCTGTTTATATATTTTGGAGATTAATCCTTTGTCAGTTGATTCATTTGCAAATATTTTCTCCCATTCTGAGGGTTGTCTTTTTGTCTTGTTTATGGTTTCCTTTGCTGTGCAAAAGCTTTGTAGTTTCATTAGGTCCCACTTGTTTATTTTTGTTTTTATTTCCATTACTCTAGGAGGTGGATCAAAAAAGATCTTGCTGTGATTTATGTCAAAGAGTGTTCTTCCTATGTTTTCCTCTAAGAGTTTTATAGTGTCCAGTCTTATATTTAGGTCTCTAATCCATTTTGAGTTTATTTTTGTGTATGGTGTTAGGGAGTATTCTAATTTCATTCTTTTACATGTAGCTGTCCAGTTTTCCCAGCACCACTTATTGAAGAGACTGTCTTTTCTCCATTGTATATCTTTGCCTCCTTTGTCATAGATTAGTTGACCATAGGTGCGTGGGTTAATCTCTGGGCTTTCTATCTTGTTCCATTGATCTATGTTTCTGTTTTTGTGCCAGTACCATATTGTCTTGATTACTGTAGCTTTGTAGTATAGTCTGAAGTCAGGGAGTCTGATTCCTCCAGCTCCATTTTTTTGCCTCAAGACTGCTTTGGCTATTCGGGGTCTTTTGTGTCTCCATACAAATTTTAAGATGATTTGTTCTAGCTCCGTAAAAAATGCCATTGGTAATTTGATAGGGATTGCATTGAATCTGTAGATTGCTTTGGGTAGTATACTCATTTTCACAATGTTGATTCTTCCAATCCAAGAACATGGTATATCTCTCCATCTATTTGTATCATCTTTAATTTCTTTCATCAGTGTCTTATAGTTTTCTGCATACAGGTCTTTTGTCTCCCTAGGTAGGTTTATTCCTAGGTATTTTATTTTTTTTGTTGCAATGGTAAATGGGAGTGTTTCCATAATTTCTCTTTCAGATTTTTCATCATTAGTGTATAGGAATGCAAGAGATTTCTGTGCATTAATTTTGTAACCTGCAACTTTACCATATTCATTAATTAGCTCTAGCAGTTTTCTGGTGGCAGTTTTAGGATTCTCTATGTATAGTATCATGTCATCCGCAAACAGTGACAGTTTTACTTCTTCTTTTCCAATTTGTATTCCTTTTATTTCTTTTTCTTCTCTGATTGCCGTGGCTAGGACTTCCAGAACTATGTTGAATAATCGTGGTGAGAGTGGACATCCTTGTCTCGTTCCTGATCTTAGAGGAAATGCTTTCAGTTTTTCACCATTGAGAATGATGTTTGCTGTGGGTTTGTCATATATGGCCTTTATTATGTTGAGGTAGGTTCCCTCTATGCCCACTTTCTGGAGAGTTTTTATCAGAAATGGGTGTTGAATTTTGTCAAAAGCTTTTTCTGCATCTATTGAGATGATCATATGGTTTTTCTTCTTCAATTTGTTAATATGGTGTATCACATTGATTGATTTGCGTATATTGAAGAATCCTTGCATCCCTGGGATAAATCCCACTTGATCGTGGTGTATGATCCTTTTAATGTGTTGTTGGATTCTGTTTGCTAGTATTTTGTTGAGGATTTTTGCATCTATATTCATCAGTGATATTGGTCTGTAATTTTCTTTTTTTGTAGTGTCTTTGTCTGGTTTTGGTATCAGGGTGATGGTGGCCTCATAGAATGAGTTTGGGAGTGTTCCTTCTTCTGCAATTTTTTGGAAGAGTTTGAGAAGGATGGGTGTTAGCTCTTCTCTAAATGTTTGATAGAATTCACCTGTGAAGCCATCTGGTCCTGGACTTTTGTTTGTTGGAAGATTTTTAATCACAGTTTCAATTTCATTACTTGTGATTGGTCTGTTGATATTTTCTGTTTCTTCCTTATTCAGTCTTGGAAGGTTATACCTTTCTAAGAATTTGTCCATTTCTTCCAGGTTGTCCATTTTATTGGCATAAAGTTGCTTGTAGTAGTCTCTTAGGATGTTTTGTATTTCTGCGGTGTCTGTTGTAACTTCTCCTTTTTCGTTTCTGATTTTATTGATTTGAGTCCTCTCCCTCTTTTTCTTGATGAGTCTGGCTAATGGCTTATCAATTTTGTTTATCTTCTCAAAGAACCAACTTTTAGTTTTATTGATCTTTGCTATTGTTTTCTTTGTTTCTATTTCATTTATTTCTGCTCTGATCTTTATGATTTCTTTCCTTCTGCTAACTTTGGGTTTTGTTTGTTCTTCTTTCTCTAGTTTCTTTAGGTGTAAGGTTAGATTGTTTACTTGAGATTTTTCTTGTTTCTTTAGGTAGGCTTGTATAGCTATAAACTTCCCTCTTAGAACCGCTTTTGCTGCATCCCATAGGTTTTGGGTCGTCGTGTTTTCATTGTCATTTGTCTCTAGGTATTTTTTTATTTCCTGTTTGATTTCTTCAGTGATCTCTTGGTTATTTAGTAACGTATTGTTTAGCCTCCATGTGTTTGTCTTTTTTACGTTTTTTTCCCTGTAATTCATTTCTAATCTCATAGCGTTGTGGTCAGAAAAGATGCTTGATATGATTTCAATTTTCTTAAATTTACTGAGGCTTGATTTGTGACCCAAGATGTGATCTATCCTGGAGAATGTTCCGTGCGCACTTGAGAAGAACGTGTAATCTGCCGTTTTTGGATGGAATGTCCTATATATATCAATTAAATCTATCTGGTCTATTGTGTCATTTAAAGCTTGTGTTTCCTTATTTATTTTCATTTTGGATGATCTGTCCATTGGTGTAAGTGAGGTGTTAAAGTCCCCCACTATTATTGTGTTACTGTCGATTTCCTCTTTTATAGCTGTTAGCAGTTGCCTTATGTATTGAGGTGCTCCTATGTTGGGTGCATATATATTTATAATTGTTATATCTTCTTCTTGGATTGATCCCTGGATCATTATGTAGTGTCCTTCCTTGTCTCTTGTAACATTCTTTATTTTAAAGTCTATTTTATCTGATATGAGTATAGCTACTCCAGCTTTCTTTTGATTTCCATTTGCATGGAATATCTTTTTCCATCCCCTCACTTTCAGTCTGTATGTGTCCCTAGGTCTGAAGTGGGTCTCTTGTAGACAGCATATATATGGGTCTTGTTTTTGTATCCATTCAGCCAGTCTATGTCTTTTGGTTGGGGCATTTAATCCATTCACATTTAAGGTAATTATCGATATGTATGTTCCTATGACCATTTTCTTAATTGTTTTGGGTTTGTTTTTGTAGGTCCTTTTCTTCTCTTGTGTTTCCCACTTAGAGAAGTTCCTTTAGCATTTGTTGTAGAGCTGGTTTGGTGGTGCTGAATTCTCTTAGCTTTTGCTTGTCTGTAAAGCTTTTGATTTCTCCATCGAATCTGAATGAGATCCTTGCCGGGTAGAGTAATCTTGGTTGTAGGTTCTTCCCTTTCATCACTTTAAGTATATCATGCCACTCCCTTCTGGCTTGCAGAGTTTCTGCTGAGAAATCAGCTGTTAACCTTATGGGAGTTCCCTTGTATGTTATTTGTCGTTTTTCCCTTGCTGCTTTCAGTAATTTTTCTTTGTCTTTAATTTTTGTCACTTTGATTACTATGTGTCTCGGCGTGTTTCTCCTTGGGTTTATTCTGTATGGGACTCTCTGCGCTTCCTGGACTTGGGTGGCTATTTCCTTTCCCATGTTAGGGAAGTTTTCGACTATAATCTCTTCAAATATTTTCTCTGGTCCTTTCTCTCTCTCTTCTCCTTCTGGGACCCCTATAATGCGAATGTTGTTGCGTTTAATGTTGTCCCAGAGGTCTCTTAGGCTGTCTTCATTTCTTTTCATTCTTTTTTCTTTAGTCTGTTCTGCAGCAGTGAATTCCACCATTCTGTCTTCCAGGTCACTTATCCGTTCTTCTGCCTCAGTTATTCTGCTATTGATTCCTTCTAGTGTAGTTTTCATTTCAGTTATTGTATTGGTCATCTCTGTTTGTTTGTTCTTTAATTCTTCTAGGTCTTTGTTAATCATTTCTTGCATCTTCTCAATCTTTGCCTCCATTCTTATTCCGAGGTCCTGGATCATCTTCACTATCATTATTCTGAATTCTTTTTCTGGAAGGTTGCCTATCTCCACTTCATTTAGTTGTTTTTCTGGGGTTTTTTCTTGTTCCTTCATCTGGTACATAGCCCTCTGCCTTTTCATCTTCTCTGTCTTTCTGTAACTGTGGTTTTTGGACCACAGGCTGCAGGATTGTAGTTTTTCTTGCTTCTGTTGTCTGCCCTCTGGTGGTTGAGGCTATCTAAGAGGCTTGATGGGAGGCTCTCTCTTCCACTTTCTTAAGGCTACCAGAATATGCCACCCCAAAATATGCTTCTTTTTTTTTTTTCCTGCACAAAATATGCTTCTTTGACATAGGTATTATTTTGAGCTTAAGGCAACTGAGATCTAGCAGATGCAGGAAAAGCTCTTTACCTCCCAGTAACTACCTTAAAATAGAATATAAACTTCCCCTTTTGGAAATTTCCATTTGTAAAATGTTTTCACACCAGGAAGAGAACTACTTCAGGAGATGAATCTTATCACCTGAGAGACTCTTAGCTGTATAACAAGACAACCCTTATTTACCATATATTTCCACCCTTTACCTTCCCATAACTGGGCTTCTCAGCCCAGAAGCCCAAATCCCCTTTTCCTTTGTTTAGCCTAAGATGGTATATAGGCCTCAATCATTTGGCTGCTTCTTTGAGTCTCATTTCTTTGAGAAAGTCCCATGTACGTGTACATAATTAAACTGTTTTTTTCTCTTGCTAATCTGCTTGACAAGTTTAAACTGACAAATTTTATTTCCAGAGCCCCAGCCAATGAACCTAAGATGTGTAGAGGAAAAGATATTTTTCCTCCCTTACAATTCCCAGCCAGAGGAGGCTTGTTTCTTGTCTTTGTTTTTCGTCTTTTTTTTTTTTTTTACAAAACTGTATATATTTAAATTGTACAATAGGATTATTTGATATACATACACATCCTGAAATGATTACAAAGATAATGTTAATTAACACATCCATTGCCTCATATAGTTAACTCTTGTTTTATGAGGTGAGAATATTCAAGGTTTACTTTTACCAAATTTCAAGTATATAATACCACATTAACTATAGTCACCATGTTGTACATTAGATCCTTAGAATGTATTCATCTTATAACTGAAAGTTTGTACCCTTTGACCTACACGTCTCCATTTCCCTCTTCCCCCAGCCCCTGGCAACCATCACTCTACTCTTTCTATGAGTATGTGCATCTTCAACCTAAGTAGAAATTGCCAAATTGTTCCAAAGTGATTACACCAATTTATACTCCACCAATTTATACGTATCCTCACCAAACTTTGCACTATCAGACTTTTATATTTTGCCTATCTGACGATTTATGAAATGGTATTCTTTTGTTATTTTGTTTTGTATTCCCTGATTACTAATGAAATTAAGAAGCTTTATTTTTCAATGTTCTCTGGATGTTCAAGTTTCTTCTTCTGTGAATAGTCCATTCATGTGCTACTCTTAGTATACTAATGGGCTGATGTCTTTTTTTAACTGATTTGTGAGCATTTAAAAATATACATGGACACTAATCCTACACTAGGTTACAACAGTCCCTTTATTTTTAAAATGATATATTTGAGTTATAAAAATAATATGTATTTATTATAGAAAATTTGGGAAATACAGAAAAACATTATGAAGAAATTTAAAATTCCCTGTGATCACATAGGAGAATAGGTCCAAAGATAATTACTGTCTTCCATTTGGGATTTGTCCTTAGGGTGTTTTCTTATTATGAATCTATACTTTTTTTGTGTTAGAGAACTAGGATTATTTTATACACATATATTTATTTTTTAGCATTTAGTTTTTCACTTGCGTATGTCTTAGCTCCTCAATGAGATGGTAAGATTGATAACGAGAAAGGCCATATATTTTATACTACTTTGAGTCTTACATAGCATCAAACAAAATGTCTTTCCTTTAGTAGATTTGATGTTTCCTTCATTGCAGCACATCCCGATGTGAATGGTGTCATGGTCCAATGTTCGGTGAAGGTTTTCGCATCATCCGATCCTGCAATATTTTTGGAGTAACACAGTTTCCTGTTATATTTTATGTCTGTTCCTCTTCCTGCTACAGAAAAGTAAAGGAAAGCAATTTTGTTTTCGATAATGTTCCTGGTAAAAGAATATCTCTAAATTCCGAGTTGATGAATCATACAGTGATTTATGAGTCCCACTTTAAAAGCCATTAAAGTTTACATATATAATCATTCATGTCTCTGAGAGCACAGGTTCTGTGGGGAAGATAAGCGTCTTCTCATGTGAATCCTCTTTGTAATCCTAGCTCCTAATGAAAGTCTGCGATTGTTAGGGAATCTTTGCAGAATATTTACTTAAGAATGATTAGTAAAAAGTCTTTGGGGATTTCAAAGAAGATCTAGAAAATTTCTTTCAGAGCATGTTTACTATAAAAAGAAAAATGTTAGAATCCTTTGCAAAAAGTATTTATCTTACAATTGGCCTTTTTATGCATCCATTCTCAGGGATAAGATAGTAATCAAAGTCATCAGTGGGGTTTGGGCCTCATATGGATTCAAAGTCATGTACCCAAGTACTCAATATTTGTGCATTTCTGTGGAAATTTGTCCAGTGCCAACCATCTCAACTGTGGATTGCTTTGGGGAATAAAAGATTAATTCCAGTACTATACTTAGTTGTTTGAATTCATTACCCAGGCTCTAAGAAAACTGGTACAATCTTTCAGTTATCTTCACCGCCATCTCATAAAGCTAGTGCCATAGGCTAGTGCCAGCATTCAGTAGGCTTTCAGTGATAGCCTGGCAAGAAAATAAAGTAAAACGTACAAAATTACATTGCAAAGCAACATATGGATACAGTAGAACTTGAGGCTTTAAGAATTAGTATTTGGTAAGAGGAAGGTAAAAGAGCATTTTGAGATAACAAACAATTTTAGAAAGGCATAGAATTGTTTCACTTATGGCATATTTTTTATGTGCAGTTAACTTAAATCTAAAATGTCATTGCTAATGAAACCTGATGAAATGAAACGATTTAAATTTATACAACTATCGTATCATTAGAGAATGTCAGAAAATACATTCTATGTCAGTTTGTGCATATCATGTAGTAATATCATTTAAATAAAAAAAATAAGCCAGGCAAAATAATTTTTCTGACTAATGAATTCAATAAATTAGGATGCCTGTATTCTTCTCCTTGGGAATTAATTCAATTTTAAGCAGAAATAGGAAAACCTTGCCTGAGAAGTATACAAGGTATTCTCCAGCAAAAGAATAAAATTATTAATGTAGGAGAAGTAACTATCATATCACACATGTAATCCAGAAGGGGATATTTATAGCATGATAATAAATTCATTAAAAATGTAATATGCCCATAATTATGAAACAAGATTTAAAAAAATAAATCCTAATTCACTAAATCCTAGTGGCATATAGCCTACTCATGTTTACACTTGTCCCTGAAATATTTCTTGGAGGAAAAGTATATTTATTTTTTATTTAAAAAAATGTTGTTTCTTGGTTGGGTGGTGTCATACTGGAATAAGAATAAACAGGAAAGAATAGGGTTCATGGGAAATTACAATATCTTAGAGACACTGCAGAGACACAAATATACCTAGACATTCGGACAAACATGAAACCTACTTAGAGCTCAATCTCGCTATTTCTTCATGGTTAGTACAAACCTAGAATCTAAATGATCTCTTATAGATCTTTTAAAAAATAACTTACAGTGTGTTTTTTAAATATGAAAGTAAGACATACATTATAGAGGGGCTTCCCTGGTGGCGCAGTGGTTAAGAATCCGCCTGGGGCATGGGTTTGAGCCCTGGTCCGGGAAGATCCCACATGCTGCGGAGCAACTAAGCCCATGCGCCACAACTACTGAGCCTGCGCTCTAGAGCCTGCAAGCCACAACTACTGAGCCCGCACGCCAGAACTACTGAAGCCCGTGCGCCCTGGAGTACATGCTCCGCAACAAGAGTAGCCCCCGCTCGCTGCAACTAGAGGAAGCTCGCGTGCAGCAACGAAGATCCAATGCAGCCAAAAATAAATAAATTTTTTTTAAAGGCATACATTATAGAAATATTTGAAAATAAAACTAAACCTAAGAGGAAAATAAAATCCCTGTTGTAATGCCAACACCCAATGAAAAAGAGATAATCATTTTGACAGGTTTACGTGTATATGTACACACTGAAATAATGCATTACTCTACTTAAAAAAACGGGACTATGTATCTGCCTCACACCACACACAACAATTAATTTCCAGATTCCTAAAGGTCAAAATTGAAAATATAAAGAGATAAATAGGGTCTTAATAAAAAATCAGAATGAGAAGGATCTTTTTAAGTAGGAAATGAAACCCAAGAGAAAAGATGAACAGATTCACTGTGTAAAATTTTTAAAAATTCCTGTATAGCCAAAACCACCACAAATAAAGTCAAAAGACAAGGCAGCATACTGGAGAAAACATCTGTAATACATATGACCGACAGAGAACTAGACTATTCACCCAGGAATCTTGATTGTAAATGACAGAAACCCACTAGAACCAGTGGAAGCAACAAAAGGAAATGTATTAGTAGTCATTTGTGTATGAGTCTTCAGGCACAGCAAATTCAGTTCAAACTGTGTCATCAAGGCATTATCTATTTTTCTATCTATCTATCTATCATCTACCTCTTAGCAACACCTTTCTGTAAGTCTGTCTCATTTCTAGTTAGCAAGGATGACCACTGATGATTCCAGGTTTGTGTGCTGGAATGTCAGGAACCTCAGAGAAAAGGGCACTATCTATCTCCACTGTTACTGTAAAACATATTAGGGATGATTTTCACTGGTTCAACATGGTTCTCACATGTCCATATATGAACAAATCATTCTAGGTGCATGAATGGAATACTCTGATTGGCTGAGTCACATGCCCATTTTTGTAACTGGGAAAAGGGAAATTAGCCCCTCCCCAAACACATGAAATAGATTCTTTACAAGGAAGAAGAGTTCTGGAACTGAAAATTGGGGAAAGGAAAAATGTTTTGGGCAGCTAAAATCTAGAGCTATCAGAGACTTTTTACAAATAACAACAAAAAGATGAACTAAATATTTAAATAGCTATAACAATCAAATTTTAGTATGTGTATTTTTTATCCTAATAACTGTTAAGAAGTTATTGCTCAAAAATACTTGCACAGGACTTCCCTAGTGACGCAGTGGTTAAGAATCCACCTGCCAATGCAGGAGACACGGGTTCGAGCTCTGGTCCGGGAAGATCCCACATGCCGTGGAGCAACTAAGCCCGTGCGTGTGCCACAACTATTGAGCCTGCACTCTAGAGTCCGTGCTCTGCAACAGGAGAAGCCACCACAATGAGAAGCCCGCGCACTGCAACTAAGAGTAGGCCCTGCTCACCGTGACTAGAGAAAGCCCATGCCCAGCAACGAAGACCCAACACAGCCAAAAATTAAAAAATAATTAAAAAAAGAAAACTTGTACATGTGTACAAAAATATATCAAAAGACATTCACTGCAATGATACTTACAATAGTGAAAAATTAGAAACATTCTAAGTTTTCATCAGTGGAGAATTGGTTAAATATGGTAAATCCAACAAGGTAATATCATTCAGCCACTTAAAAAATTAGATAGCTTTGTTTTGCCTGACATGGAAAGATATCTACCAAGTATTGTTAGAGAAATATTTACCAGGTATTAAAATCACGTAACTCAAAATTTAAAAGATACAAAAGAGTATATCTTAAAAATTCTTTAACCCCAGTGCCCTGTCATTCATTTCCCTTCTCAGAGACAACCAACGATATCAAGCTTTTTATATTCTTCCAGGATATTTTATGTACATGTAAGCTAATAAATATATATATTTCCTACTATTTATAAAATATTAAAACAATACATGCTCCTTTCTGCTCCCTTCCATTTAATATTATGTCACAGAGATAGTTTCACATCAGCATATTATTAGCTTATATTATTTTTAATGATTGCATATTATTCCGCTGAGCACTGTATATAGTTTACCAGTTCACTTTAGTAGTGAAATTTCAAATTTTTGTAAACTCTTGCTATGAAAAAAAAATGTTGCAGTGAATAACCTTGTCATTTGCACGTTTAGATATAGCTGTGGGATATATCCCTAGAAGTGAAAGTGCTGGTTCAAAAGGTATGTGCATTTATATTTAATAGGGAATTGGGGGGAATATATATTTGTTTTACTTACTTTTGAATGAATAATAGTAGCATATAATACCCAGTTCAAAAAAGATTTAGGTGAGAGTGAAAAGTAAGTGTGCCTCATATGAATTTTTTTCAGAAGCCAGTTTTCAGAGGCAAACAATGCTACCAGCTCCAGAGAAATTATAAGCACATATAAGCATGCATTTGTATATAGGAGAACCTCCCTTATTCCAGTAGGCTTAAAAAACATTTTTTTGCATTATATTCTATATTAGCATCATTTGTAAGCTTCTTGGAAATGTAGATTCTCAGATCCACCCCAAACCTACTAGATCAGAATCTCTGGGGATGGTATCCAGGAATCTTCATTACTACTATCTCTCCAGGTTGTTCGAAGGCTCACTGAAGCTGGGAATCACTGGTCTCCGGAGGCCAGAAGGCTCACAGACAGATGCTGATTAAATAAGAGATGCAGATTTTGGTGTAGAATACTTTATTGTCTTCTCATTCCATCTCAGCCATACACTGTCATCCTTGAGATCCCATCTATAAAAACCATCCCAGGAATGCAGGACTGATTTAACCTTCAAAAATCAATCAGTATAGGGGCTTCCCTAGTGGTGCAGTGGTTAAGAATCTGCTTGCCACTGCAGGGGACACGGGTTCGAGCCCTGGGCTGGGAATATCCCTCATGCCTCGGAGCAACTAAGCCCGTGAGCCACAACTACTGAGCCTGTGCTCTAGAGCTTGCGAGCCACAACTACTGAAGCCCGCGCACCTAGAGCCAGCGCTCTGAAACAAGAGAAGCCACCACAGTGAGAAGCCCATGCACTGCAACGAAGAGTAGCCCCGTTCATGGGATCTACTAATAGTGACATTTTGTGGGTCTTTCTCCCCTCAAACATATATACATATCATATATATATCATATATATATAAACATATACATAAACATTTTTCTATGTTAGTATATCCAATATTGATAAGTCATCATGGAAGTGCCCTAACTTGTCTAATATTCTTTTGTTAAATAAATTGTCTTCAGTTTTTATCAATTATAAGCAACAATAAAAATTTATAAAGCTAAATATTTTCCAGAAGTTATACTTGTTTTTATATGGTTTTAATATAATCTTCTGACTTAAAAATTGCAGACATCTGCATAAGTTTAAGTCTTTCTTCTAGAATGAAAGCGTGCTCCTTCATACCAGTTTACCTTTTCACCAGCAGTTTATGAAATGCCCTTTTCCTCAAACCCACAACATCACTAATTTTAGTGAATTAATTAACTAGTATATTCATTTGCCAATTAGACAAAAAGTATACATGACTCGTTTACTTTCTTTTACTACTCATAAAGTTGATTTTGGGTCCATGTTAAATAGTCATGATTTTATCATCTTTTCTGACTTTCCATTTACATCTTTTTCTGATGTTTCTATTGGTATGTTTAGTTTATTGATTTATAAAGGTTTATATGTATTGAGAACATTACCCCTCTGTCCTGTATGATGAAAATATTTTTTTGGCTTACTGCCTGCCTTTTATTTTTATATGAAGTGGGTTTTTGGGTTTTTTTGATGCGAAGATTTTTATATTTTAGGTTGTAAAACCATGGATGAACCTGGAGGACATTAAGTGAAATGAGTTGGTCACAGAAAGAAAAATACTGAATGATCTCACATATATGTGGAATCTAAAAAAATTGAATTCATAGAAGCAGAGAGTAGAATGGTATTTACCAGGGACGGCAGGGGTGTGGGAGGAAAGGGTTGGGAAAACGGGGAGATGCTGGTCCAAATCAATCTATTCTTTTATGTTTTTGTTTTTTATGGCTAAGCTTAACAAGTCCTTCCTTATTCCCAAATTTACATAAATATTGATCTATATTTTACGTATTTTACATTTTAATCTTTGATCCATCTCGAAATTACTTTAGAATCATTAACTGGGGTATGGTTCCAAAATTCAAGTCTTTCTAGAATGCTGCAAAGTTGTGTTCTCTTTCATTACCTACTGAATCTTTACCCAACCAATATGAAATGTTGTCTTTGTGATACATTAAATTCTTACATAGTTAGGCCCACTTCTTTTGTACTTTCTATTCTGTTCCATTAATTTGCTTCTGTGATGCCAACACGATTACTGCTTTAGCTGTTTTAACTGAAACCACATCTTAATATTTCATTTATCAAGTTCCCACTCATTGTTATCCATATTCAATACTTTTTAGTTATTCTTATACCTTTGTTTTTATACAAAGGTATAATAACTATTATATTTTTGAAAAGTATTATAATTTTTAAAATTACTTTGCTTTGTATAATTATATTTTTAAAAATTATTATAATTTTAAAAATTATTTTATTTCTTCTCCCCCTCACCAAATAAAAAATTTTGGATTTCGGTTAGAATTTGAAGAAAACTGATATCCACACAATACAGAGTCTCCCCATTCAGAAACATACACTGTGACTTCATTCCTGTAATAATAAGCGTAATAATTCAGTTATTGGGGCATTTGTTTCTGTGTGACCCATACTATTTATGATAAAATGTCTGCATCTTATTTGGGAGTTAATCATAGATATAAGTGCTTATGCACTTATTCAAAAAATATTATGTTCAAGCTCAGCGTTTTGATCAATATAGCTCCAAGGAATACTATACCTTGCTCTGAAAAACTGGATGCCAGCTCTGCTTGCCCTCTGCTTTGTTCTCTCAGCCACAAGTGGAATCAGTCTGCTTTCGCCAGCTACGGCGAAAGGCAGGGGGTGGGTATAGGCAAGTAGGGCCTTCTAAGCCCCCTTTACTGGACATTGTCATTTCCTGCTCAGAATCTAAGGAGGTAGAAGCATGTAACATCTCCTGGGCAGCGGACGCTCAAAGGTCACTCACTGGTGTCACTCTTTAACCATAACCTGCACATGGAGGCAGAGCTTTAGTTTCATATACCTGCCATCATACATCCTGAGTCTGGACTCTTGATAATCTGACTCCCATAAACTGCCTTTCCTACAACACCCCATGAGCGACAATTTGAAGATCCTCTATGGTATCACTGTCTGCCAGAGATCGCAGAGGGAGGCATGGGGAAGCACCAGTCTTCCACCACGGCTTCCCCGGGGCCTCCTCCAGCCCAAGTTGATGCAGCTGCGGTGAGCATTCCAGGTGGTACCACCCAGGGCCTCTGCTTCCTGCAGGCTCGGGAGGCCAGGTCCTTCCTGACTTGCTCACGAAGGGCAGACAAGTGTCCTGTAGCGAATAGGCTTTCTACAGCCCAACCACCCTCCTCTGCTAATGCTCCATCCCTCCCAAACCTCTCTCTCCTCCCACTTCCCAGCAGTGAGGGTTGACACCCAGTTGGAAGGCCACAGTGAGGGTGGCATATGTGTGTGGAGTTGTTCTCGTCAGCAGCCCCTGCCACGTGGGCAGGATGTGCGAGCATGGGAGTTGATTCCTTCCTAAAGCCCAGATTCAGAGTCCTTACTTCCAATAAGTCCAAGAAAAGTTGAGAGGCCCAAGGCTTCTCGGCTCAGTACAGTACTGATAAGGGACCTAGTACAGGACCTGGCACAGAGTAGGGGCTCAGAAAAGGGTAGCTCTTATTTTTAACATCAGAATGTGTCTCCTCAGGCCCAGCCCAGTTCTCCCTCCTGTACCATGATGGCTGCCTTCAAGGGCGTTATGGTTTGTTTGTTTTTTTAATGGATTTTAAACACAGATTTCTCCAATTTCTTCTTTTTTTAAATTCTTGACACAATGACGTTTCCAGTTGATTGAATGTCAGTTGAGGATCTCTGATTATTCTTTTTATTATTATTTTTTTTTATTTTTATTTTTGGCTGTGTTGGGTCTTCATTGCTAGGCACAGGCTTTCTCTAGTTGTGGCGAGCGGGGCCACTAGTGAAGAGTAGCAGGGGCTACTCTTCGTTGTGGTGCACGGGCTTCTTATTGCTGCGGCTTCTCTTGTTGCGGAGCACAGGCTCTAGGCACGCGGGCTTTAGTAGTTGCGGCACATGGGCTTCAGTAGTTGTGACTCATGGGCTCTAGAGTGCAGGCTCAGTAGTTGTGGCACGCAGGCTTATTTGCTCTGCGGCATGTGGGATCCTCCCGGACCAGGGCTCGAACCCGTGTCCCCTGCATTGGCAGGCAGACTCTTAACCACTGCGCCAACAGGGAAGCCCCTCTGATTATTCTTATTTGTTGTTTTCATTACATTTGGGGGGGGGATGATGCAGAGATTAATGACAAAAAATTGATTCTTCTTTCTATTTTCTCCAAGTTGCACTTAGTTAAGCACTTCTAATCTCTGAATAGGATTCCTTTGGCTAGGCCAGCAATACAAATGTTCCCAATGCAATTAATCTCAGAAATCCATACCTCCACAAATCAGGAGTGCCAAACCATTTTGACTATCTAACCACTTTCTCTAACATGTTAGGAAGTCCTATTTTTCACCAATAAGAAATGTTATATGTTTCACCAGAAAATAGTTGTTGGGGAACATATTATTTGTGGGAGGCCAAAGGGTTCAGAGTGTCCTGCTGCATACTTCTGGTGAGACCTGAAGCTAGTAGTTTTGTAATGGGAGAAGAAAATAAATAATAATCACATTAACTATTATTTAAATAAAACTTTCAAACTAATGTTTTCTGGAGATCAAATTTTTTCCAGCTGAGTTCAATTCACCAGTGATTTATTGAGTACCTACTAGATGATGGGTACCATGAAGTATATGTCCTTTGGATAAAGTGTAATGTGGCTTGTACTATGACAGAGGTGTGTCCCGTATGCCACAGGAGCACAGTGAGGTCACACAAGGCCAATTCTGGGGATTCAAGGAAGACTTCCTGAGGACACATTAGTTGAACCAAATGAAAGGGGTTACTGTTGTAAAGTGTATAGCAGAGCATTATGGGAGATAAGGCTAGAGAAATAAACAGAGTGGGGTCATAAGACTCCCATGCCATGCTAAGGAGGGTCGCTGACTGCTGAACAGTCACTGAAAGATTTTAACAGAAGAATAACATGATCAAATATGGAAATAGATTTAAAAATCCAGAGAAGGTGCTAAGGTTTCTACCCAGCCACAAGAGTAATAGCAGAGAGGAGAATTTTCAAGAAATATTTAGAATATAAAATATAAAAAATAAAAATATAAAATATAAACAAAATATAAATATAAATAAAATATAAATCAATATTAATATAAATAAATACATAAATATAAAATAAAATAAAATATATAGAAATATCTTAAAAATATAAAATTAGTAGATGTTGAACATGATGGAGGAAGTCTCTAGAATGATTCCCTTGATTTATACTTCATAGGAGGAAGAAGTATGAAAAAAATCTTTATTTCATTCATTAATTCACCAAGCCTATAACTTTGTCATAGGAAAAAATTAGTTTTATAGAACTGATATGATATTTTAAAACTATGTTAGTTTTAAGTCATATTCTGTTCTCTTCTGGGCACTGAAGTGGAGTTGAGGCCACTTTATGCAAGTGTCACATATTAAAAAAATCCAGATTTGTCAAACAAACAAAATAAGGGTGATTATTCTCTTTATAAAAGCATTCTTTGAAAATCTTTATATGGCATCTTTAAATTATTAGCTCTAAGTATGATTTAATATACCACTCCTCAGAAACATATGTATTTTATAAAACCATACATATATAAGGACTTCCCTGGCAGTCCAGTGGTTAAGACTTCGTGCTCCCAATGCAGAGGGCATGGGTTCGATCCCTGGTTCCCGCATGCCGCGGCCTAAAAAAAAAAAAGAAAAACATACATATATATACTTTCAAGTTGATTTATGTTTTGTTTTTTTAGAGTAGGAGACAGGTCAATATTTTCTAGGATGCATTCAGTCATTCATTCAATTAACAAATATTTATTGGGCTCCTACTGTATGCCAGACACTGTCCTAGACCCTTCAGTTATAGCAGTGAATGAAAGTGACAAAAGTTCCTGTCCTCATGAAATTTACATTCTAATGGACTGGACTTTTTAAAAATAGGGTATGCCATTTTCCCTTCTGCTAGTTTTTCAGGTATTTTCTACGACAATGCCTTACACATAGCAGGCACCTTCTACGTTTTTATTCAATTGAATAATTTCTCAACAGAACAGAAAGTGAGTCTAATAACATATTGCAAAATGACTTCACAATATTCTGATCTATTTCCAGACTCAGATGAGATGCCAGACTATACATTCTCATTTAAAAAAAAAAATTCAGATATATGGTCACAATGTTTAAGTTATTTATCAGGAGAAAAAGACACTACGATTTGAATACTCCTAATTTGCTCATTTAATCTCTCACCAAATAGTGCCCTGTCTTTGCATCACTTCAAACTCTTACAACCCATTAGAAACCAGATTACATTGCCTAAATATTTTATAATTTGCAAAGCATTTTCATATACCAAAAGAATAGAGGGATTTTAAAGCCATTGCTTTTCTAGTATTACCTGTGTGGCACAGAAGACTGATAACCCACAGCATTTCCTTTCTCCTTTTCCTCATTAGGACCAGAATCTTGATTTTTAGCTAGGCACATTGCCTCCCAGTATAAGATGCTGAATTTCCCAGGCTCCCTTGAGGCTAGATTTGATGATGAAATTATGGCCAATGAGACATGAAAGTTTCCACAGGGCTCCAGGAAGTCTGTTTAAAGGGACCAGATTGATCCAAGAGAAGACCCTTTCTGCCCTTTCCTCTTTCCTCCAGCCTAGG
The DNA here is from genome assembly GCF_949987535.1 of Balaenoptera acutorostrata. Taxonomy (NCBI): domain Eukaryota; kingdom Metazoa; phylum Chordata; class Mammalia; order Artiodactyla; family Balaenopteridae; genus Balaenoptera; species Balaenoptera acutorostrata. The sequence goes on from NC_080081.1 coordinate 60,128,523, forward strand.
ATGAAAACGAGACAACTGGAGCCATTTTGGGCCATGAGGTGGTCGACCTTGAGAACAGAAAGAAGGATCCCAGGTATCTGATGACACCATAAACCACAATATCAGACCTGGTACTGCATATCTTGTATATGAGAGAGAAATTAATTTCTAGCTTGGTTTAGCCACTGATATTTTGCATTTGCTGTTATCTCCAGCCAAACCTAACCCTAACAAATATAGCTTGTTGTGTGACTCCAATCAATGATACCAGCAAAGAGTAATATTCCCCCTGCTAAAGTCATCTGTCTTGAGCTCACTTATTTTTCCCTTGAAGCTGCTCTTTTAAACCTGATTTCACTTAGGTTTATATGTTAGGCTGGGAACAAGGTTAAGCAAACTGATTTGCTATGATCCCACTTGTGGGGTGGGGCAGGGGGCCCATGTCTTTCACCTCACCAGACACTGGTCTATCTGGCCTACTGGCAAGAAAGCAACCACTCCTGGTCCAATTACTTTCCTTTTTGTACCTCTGTACACCTCTTCAAAGAAAAAAAATCTTCTAAATAGCAAACCAAGATAGGCTGGGAACAGCATGCAAGATCTGCTTTGTTATTGAGCCCCCAACATCTTCTGGGACAGCAGACACCTAGCCCCGCATCATCATATTCCCCAGCTCCCTGCAGACATTACTAATCAATCCTAACACTCACACCTGCTAGCTCCTGACTTGCCTCTGAATCCTTGTCAGTATAACTTGCCAGACTAAGCTTTTCTTTGTTTACATGTTAGCACCTTATAAATGCATTTGCTATCACTTCTTGGGTTCTAAGCTATTGTTTGATACTGGTTAGCAACTGTAACAGGATGCTAAAGTGGGACTCTTGGTGTTTCTGTTTTGCGGGGGCCTGAATGCTTAAAATAAGTTTCCAAATTGAGGTGTTATACATAACATTTCAAGTCAAAACGTTATATAGAGCTCGGAAATAAGGTGGACAAAACTAGATTTGTGATAGTCACAGACAAGCAGACAGACAGGTAGACAGACAGCTACCCAAAAGAAAGCGTGGAGGTAGCGTCCCCCTGGCCTTCAGGCAACTGGGAGAGGTTTCTAGGGCCTGCTTGATGAGTTTTATGTTCACTGGAACTTCACGGACACAAGGCACTGGTGAAGGACACGCACAGAGAATTCTAAAGGGAAGAGACTGTGGCTATAGGCCTGAGGTGGCCAAGCAAAGATAAAAGAGACAGGACAGCCTGGGCACGAGTGGCAGGACCACACCCAGGGGCAGGGATGCAGGAGTTTCCCTTTGAGTCACGTGACCAGGGGGAGCATCAGGCCTGGGGTCATTGTGAAAGGGTTCTCTCTCTGTACGAGCTTTACCGGGGTGTGGAGCCAAATGATTCTGCAGGGGGATCTACTGCTGGAGGGACAGGGCTTGAGGGAGATGGAAGCGGCAACTGAAGGAAGCATTGCCTGAATTGTGGGAGCCGCAATGGGGGATTCCTGGGCGTGGCGGACTCTCCAAGAAACCCACAAAACTGCCAGAAAGAGCGGGCTTCGAGCATCCATCAAGCCCACGTGGCGCAATGCCAGATCATGACAGCGACATGAGACTGTGTCCTTTTCTCCTAATCCCCTGCCCGCCCGCCCTCCCCCCCCCCACCCCCCACCCCCGCCCCGGCACCTCTCTGAAAGGTCAGGAACTGTAGCTAAGCAATCGGAGGGCAAGGTGGGGGAGGGTGGTGAGGGGTGCCAGATGCAGTGGGTCACAGCCCCTCCCCTCCATGGGTTCCAGGCCTGACCCGATATGTTCTTACTTGCTGAAGAGTTCAGAGTGTGATTACCTTACTGGACTGGCTGCTTTGGTACTGAAATGATACTGCATAGGACACAGAGGGCAGGAGGACTTTGGGATCCAGCAGAAATTCCATGCAGGGGCAGGGAAAGAACCAGCCCTTGGACGTGGATATAAAGGGCTGTGCAGAGAAAGGGTCAAGTTACTCGGTGCCGCCCCCTTCCCGACAACGGCCTCCGCCCTCACTGGGTCCCACTCGCTCAAAAAGGCAGCTGCAGCCCCCTCGCCATCGGGCCCTCGTGGCCCAAGGACAATGCACGAGTGCAGGACACTGGGACCACCTGTTCCTTTTGAGAGAATTTCCACCCCGGCTGCTTCTGAAAATTGGAAAGGATGTTTCCTGGCACCTGGAGCGTGAGAAGAATAAGTATCAGTCGCCTCAAAGCGTCAGTTCTGAAACGCTGTCTGACCCGCCTTAACAACATTTCCACAGCAATTTGCTGAGTATGTTTGATCACTGGGAAAACCTGAACCAATGAAATTTTCACTGGGTTTCAAATACAGAAATTTGATGTTAGAAAATTCTGCAGAAGCCAAAGTTGAAACTTTATGGGGACAACTGGCATATTCCTCGGCAACTCAGCTAAGCCACTTACCGTAAGTTTAAAAAGTTCAGTGAGAACTATGGGCTTACTTGAAACTGTACAAATAACAGTCAGCTTGATTTTCTTCCTTTACTTTTTTTTAGCTCAATTTCACATAGCTTTTAAATGGTGTTTTCTGTACTAAAAAGAGATGCACACTAATTGCATTTTTTGATCCCTGAGTCACTCTTGCTTTGGTCATACACTTTTAATTTAAGGAGCGAGGCACTAAAAAGTAAGAATTACCCCAGTAATTTATAGTAATGCAAAACTTGGCTCAGCACACAGATCAATAGTCTCCACAAGGCCTAGGACAGATACAGAGACAATTACAAAAAGTCATTATCTATTTGGGAAAAATCTGCTCAGCCACCAGATTTCCAATTGACCTTAACTGAAGATTCTCTTGGCCCAGAAAGCACGATAATAGACAGTCCTTGAAACAGCATCCAGGAAAGGGCACTTCTTTGTAACATCATGTGTCATAGAAAGAACTGCCTTAACTGGAACTTTCCAATTCCATTTTCCCTGTCCACTTGGCAATACACCAAGAAAGAGACCCAAAATGATATACAGTATTCCTTTTGGTGATTTCTCAAAGAACCCCCAAACGTCCCTGAATTTAGATTGCAGCTGTTTTCATTCCATTATGATAACAGAGGGTGTTTGTTATCATGACTACTGGATCTATCTCCTTGACCCCCTTTTTACAGAGCAAATGGAATTACAACTATTTATAGTTCACAATGGACACAAGCAGATATCACGTCCTGTGTAAAAGGCAAACAGGTTTTTAAAAAATAGGAAAACAATATTACCTTATAATGGTAATGGGGATGCCATTAAGCACTGTCCCAGCCTGAGGGTCTATCTTTCAGCTGACAAAAGCACAGGGCACGTAGAGCCCAGGTTTACCCCATATGCAGCTCAGTGGTGGAGGGGACGGAGGTCTCTATATGTGTGAACGCTTGTGGGACAGTGATGGAGACACCATTCAAGGCGGCTCCAACTGCATGAGAAGGACCCAGGACAGGCCTATCAGTCTACTCTGTTCCCCAATTCCCCCTCTCCCTCCCCGGGCAGCCCCTCCCCATTCTGACCATCCCCTCTAAAGTCCCAGGTAACTAGCTCTCCATCCCATAAACACTACTTGCAGCGCTCTCTTCTCTATTTTCTGTGAGTTCCTGTTGCACACTCCCTTTATTGTCTTCCCAAACAGCCGAATTCGCCTCTTTTCTTTCACAGCAGACTTTGATTTGCTCACCCAAACTACAGCCCAATCATTACCAGCCAAACCAATCTGAATTCCCGTTCCTTAGGGGCCAGGAAGGCTCGTCATCAAAGACCTTTGAAAACCTTCAAATAGACCCAGATCCTAATCCTACAAACCTGCTGCTGATAAAGTTCAATCAGCCCACACGAAACACACAATTCCAGGCACTGAGTGCTCACTAGAATGTTCCCTCAGAAAACGAAGTTTAGGGACTTCCCTGGCAGTCCAGTGGTTAGGACTTCACCTTCCAATGCAGGGGATGTTGGTTCTATCCCTGGTTGGGAAGCTAAGATCCCACATGCCTCATGGCGAAAAAACCAAAACATAAAACGGAAGCAATATTGTAACAAATGCAATAAAGACTTTAAAAATGGTTCACATCAAAAAAATCTTAAAAAAAAAAAACAAAGTTTACCCTAAAAGCAATCCATAGAAATTATATGTGTAGTTTTCTTACGTCACAGAAGTCCTTAACCTTTTTTATGACAATATGTCTGAATTAAATCGAAAGCTCCAGTTTACGTAACTTTGAGACATCTTAAGAGATCTATTTCCAGAGCTGAATGAGCAGTGCGTGGACCAAAGCTCTCTTCCTAAAATATTTTTTGAGGTTTGTTCAAGCACACAGGGCACCAATATCTGAAAGTCCTATGCCACCACGTTGTAATAATTTTTATCTGGAAAGATTCTTATTTTTTTCATCAATAATTATGCCTAACATTTGTCTAGCACACATTGTGTGCCAGTTTTCCATTATTTAATTCTCAAATCACCCTATGAAATAGTCTCTATTAATATCTCTATTTTAGAGATAAGGAAACTGAAAGGATGAATTTAAAAAGGATGAATTCTGAACAGTATCATTTCAGGGTTACATATATAAACATGCTGAAGGCTCTTGACACAGAAAGCCAGTTTGCTTTCTGGAAAATTTGTGTGCTCACTCATATACACACCAGCAATCTACGTCACCTTTTCCACCACACGTTCACCAAAACACTGAGGATTGTCATTTAAAATATTTAATCATTTGATAGGGGAAACTGGTATCTTATTGTGGTTATTTTAATTGTCTGTTTAAATTTTCCTATTTTCTACTAGTTTCATTTTGTAATAAAATTAAATGAAATTGATTGCCATAAATCTTAAGGAAATGGATTAAATGCTTCACTATTTTACCTGGAGCCAGACTTAGCTATTTTATTCTAAAAAAATTAGAAAAGGGGGAAGCTAGAAGTATCCCACACTTCTACAGCTTGTTTCAGAAATAGAAACAGCTTCTTTACTCTGAGGAACCACAAAAAAGTTTGTTCCTCTTCTCAACAGCCAGCGCGGGTCCCCGCCAACATCAGTATCACCAGAGAAGCTGAAGGCGACACACCCATGTGATTGGAAGCAAGCGGCCAAGTATGTGTCAAAACTAGGTTGAGCCTCACGCTGCATTTTCTCCTTTTTTTATATAAGCTCATCACTGGCAATGGTCATATTATGGTGTCTCCACATGCTGAGAATTGTATGCAATGTAATGAGTACCCGGTTACGAAACATGCAAATCCCAATACCTGTGCTCGAGTATAAGGAAGTGGGTCAAACGGAGCAAGTCGCTGCCTTTCACACTGCATCAAAGGGTTGCGTCAAACAGGATGGTAGGTGTTGCAAGGGGCAGAGACCACAAACCGCCTGCTGCCACCACTGCCAGGCACCACGGAACCTCATTGTTGCTGCTCCCTTAACCCTTTCCTGGCAAACAGCGCCTGACACATTGCAAGAGGGCAGCTCTAACTAAAATGTACGATCAGGCAAGAGAAAAACAAAATCAGATTATTAGCTATTTTAGAGTACATTTGAATTCCCAAGTGTGATGACTCCCAAATGAAACCACTGTTTCTAACCCAAATAGCTAAAAGCAACTGAGAAACAGCAGGAGAGAAGCTGCACCCTCAAAAGAAGCTGGCTTTCTGCTCTGGCTGGCTTTGTTAGAGCATATTCTGCCCCCAAATACCACTATGAGATGTCCTCCAAACAGCTATGTCTTCCAAAAGGTAAGTAAAGCCTGCTCTAGGAAAGCAGGAATAATGCTCAGATGAAAGGTATATTCGTTTCCTACAGCTATTGTAACAAATTACCACAAATCAGTGGCTTAAAACAACACAATTTCATTATCGTACAGTTCTGGAGGATTTATGTCTGAAATGGGTCTCACTGGGTTTAGGGTTTAAGTCATGGTGTCGGCAAGGCTGTGTTACTTCCGGAGGCTCTAGGGGAGAATCCATTTTCTTGCCTTTTCCAGCTTCTAGAGGCTGCCTTCATTCCTTGGCTCATGACACCCTTCTATCTTCAAAGCCAGCGATGATTCTGTCTCTCGCTGTCGTCTCTAATTTTTCCTCTTCTTTCTCCATCTTTTGAGGATTCTTAGCCTCTTTACAATGGTCCCACCCAGATGATCCAGGATAATCTCTCCATCTCAAGATCAGCTGATTAGCACACCTTAACTCCACCTGCCAACCTAAATTCTCCCATTGCCATGTGACATGACATAGTCACAGGTTCCAAGGATTAGGACCGAGACATCTTTGGGGGACCATTATTCTGCCTACCACAAGAGGGAACACCAGAGACTTTAGTTTTGTATCTCTAATCCACACAGTAAACGTCAAGGTGGGACGTTTACAATATCAGAAACTGAGGTTTTGAGAATTTAAGTAATTTTCCCAAAGATATTCTTCTAGTAAGAGACAGCTGGAACATGACCCCTTTCTGTCTGTTTTGAAAGCACATTCTCAGCCTCCACATCATGCCCCCATCCAGGAGGCAACCCCGGCCCTTCTACTAAATCCCATGTCAGATGGAGCCTGAAGACTATTCAGCAGGAACCTCCGAGGAAATTCATCTTCCTTTGGGAATTTCAGGGAGTGCTGGTGAGGAGAAAGACTTAGGACACTTGGCCTTGACTTCATACTGAATTGCATCCGCCGTGTGACTCTGGGCAATTTACTAAAACTTTCAGGTTCTCAGTATCCTCAACTGTAAAACCAAGGATTTGGCCTGGATGGGGTCTAGCATTCCTTCCAGCTCTAAAATTCTAAAATCGAAGAATCCTCTGGGTGAAACCACTGTGCTGCAGGACGGTGCTACATAATGCATGTTTTGTGGACCCCTGTCAGTCCACAGACTATTTGTTACCTATCTGGTAGTCCGTTCAGGCTGTTACAGCAACACAGCACCGACTGGATAGCTTGTAAACAACAGAAGTTTATTATTCACAGTTCTGGAGCTGCAAGTCCAAGATCAAGGATTTTTGTCTTTAACTTGTTAGGTAAACTTGGGAAAGTTGGCGTTTTTTCCTCTGCTTTTTTGTTCCGCCCAGGGAATTCAATCAACAGTAGTAACATTTATAAAGTGTATTATGAGAAACACTAATTTTTAGAAACAAATATATATTTTAAATACAGGAAGAATTTCTACAGGAAGACTTTCTGTTACATGGTAGGCACTGATGTACAAAACGCCTTTATTTCACTTCACTCTCATATAATAATTTAGGTGAGTACAGAGTTCTAGGCTGATGACTATTTCACTTCAGCACTGTGACATTTATCTTTTGCATCTATTGTTGGTAACAAGTCTGTTCTCTGCATGACTACTATTCTTTTGTAGGTAACCTATGGACCCTCTCATTGTGTTTAGTATTTCCTTGCTGTCTTTGATATTCTGAAGTTTGACCCTAACATATTTAGTGTGGACTTGGTTTTATTTTTTATGCTTGGGAATTCAGAATGCTTCTTCAAATTGAGACTGTATACTGTTCCTCTCTAGAAAATTCTTAGCCATTGGCTCTTCATTGGCCTCTCCCTCCTTCCCTCTATGCTTTCCTTCTAGATGTAATTTTTAAAAATCTCTTATTTAGTTCCCCATGTCTTTGAACTTTTCTCATGTATATTTCCATCTCTTTATTTTGGTGTACTGCATTCAAGATGATTTCTTCAAATTTATCTTCCAGTATTTCAGCTGTTCCTAATATGCTGTTTAATTCATACAAGTTTTTCTTTTCAATGACTTATTTCTAGAAACTCTATTTGATTCTTTCTTAACTCTCTTTTTCATAGAACCTATGCTGTTATTATGATTTCTAAGCTTATTAAAAATTTGGTCACTATAAATATGTTTATTTTGTAGTTTCTTTCAGATTATCCTGTTATTTAAAATTCTCAGCATGTTAATCTCTTGTTTATTATATATGCTAACTCTCTTTCATGATAGCTGATTTCCTCTTTCAGTAGAATTTTTTTTTTTTAAATTGTACTCATCTTTACTAGGAGTTAATTTTTCACTGGGAGTCCCAGTGAGCCTTGGGTTCAGACAATCTTGCATTTGTTTTGGCCATGACTCTAGAGCTTTCGATGCCTCTGGATCATTTTGCACGTTCACTTCTTGGCTTGAGTTTCACAATCCATACAAGCAGGACACATTGATAAGTCATGCCTGTTTGTGGTGCATATGCCCAGAGTTTTCATTTTTTATGGGTGACTTTTTCCCCCACGTGCCCAGAGGTATGATTAATTTTCTCACAACTTCCTCAAGCAAGTGGCCAACATTTTTCTAATATTGTATTTATTGCCAGAACTGCTCCAGGGCTTTGCTCACAACCCTCCAACCTCCACTTTTAGCAGGAGTGTCCTTGCTCCAAACCTTCCAACTCCCTAACCTTTAGCAGTAGTTACCATAAATCTTTTTTTTTTAAATTTTATTAATTTTTATTGATTATTATTAATAATGTATCATTGATGTGGGAGTTACACTTTTTTTCTTGTTTCTTGTTCTTTCTTTCTTTCTTTCTGTATTTTTTAACATCTTTATTACAGTATACCATAAATCTTTAAGTTAAAGGGTCTAGCGATAAGAAAGGAAGCTACAAACAAACAAAACCAGACGGAACCAGCTGGGACCAAGATGCTGAGGAATCTGACCTCCAACACACCCTGAGTCTCATTATACGCTGATTTTACTATATTAGCACATAAAATAACACACCCACCTGCAGCCAAAACCTAAGAATAAGGACCCAAAAAGGATAAAAAGGGGGTAGCACCCCTCTCCCTCAGAAAAAGCCCTGCCCCTTCTCCAGAGGACTAATGCATATGCCTCCCCTCGCTCCTCCTCCCTTTGCCTTTAGTGTTTAAAATTAAACCACTCTCCCCAGGTAGGTGAGAAGCTGATCTGTGAGCTTAGTTCCCGCTTCTCCATTCTTTGGCCACTGAATAAAGCTTGTGCTGTGCTGCTATCTCAGCTTCGGTTTCCTTATTCACCTACAGAACCCAAGTGGAAAAAGAACCCTCCCCTGCAGAGACAGAGGGCCTCTGTGGGGCTAGGGCCCGGAAGAGGGTCCCTACGACTCAGTTAGGTAACATATTGGATCACCCCCGACTCCGTCGGCCAACTCTGCCCCCCCCCCCATCCCCGCCCTTTCCCTGTCTTAGGCAAAATCCAGCTTCAACTCTGCTTGGGGTTTGGAAAGTTCTCATCCCCGGAGCTTCATCATTGGAGCTGGCATTCTCCAGCCACTCCCTTCACAGTTCTGAGATTTTGTTAAAACCAAACATTTTCCAAACTCAAAATTCGCCATCTTAGTTTGCTACTTTAGAAAATCCCTGGGGAAACTCAGAATAATAGTGGCATACCTATGGTGGTTCTAGGTGTCAACTTGGCTAAGCTAAACGGCATCTTCTAGCATCTCCTTCCCGGTAGGTTTCCAGGCAGAGAGAAACCACAGGAGTTAAAACTGCACGAAGCATTAGTCCTCGCTTCTTGCTGGAGACTGAGGGCGCGCAGAGCCTGGCGCAGCGCATGCGCATTGTCATGGCTCTGCCGGCTTGCCTTGCAGACGCGGGGCGGCGGCTGCGCACAAAGCCCCTCCAGCTCGCGCGAGATCAGCAACACAGAAGGAGAACACTTACCGTGTACCGTTCACTTGTCCGGGAAAGCCAGTACTTTTAGTACAATGCGTTCTTTGTACCAGCATAGTTATTGCATATGCATTTGTGTTTACTCTCCTCTTGCAGTTGTATGAAACTCATGACAAAACTTTGTTTTGTGAACACCGAAACGACGAAGTCTCAGCGGCGTATTTCATGTTTCTTCTGGTGAGACTCATTTGGTTGCAAGCAACACAAGACTTCAAGCTAACTCAAGTAACGGGACTTCATATAAGGATACGAATAAAGTAATAGGGACGGTGGGCTGTCTTTCAAACTTGAAAGCACGTGCTCTTACAGGGACTGGGTCTGGAGAGGGTTTCTGGATCCACAGGCACCCTAGGGGTCTGAGTAGCAGACGTGGCATTCCTTCACTCTTAGGCTCTGCTTTTAATACGACTTATCTATACTCTGTGGGTCCCTTTATTCTTGTCCTATGGCCAAGAGTTTTTTTTTTTTTTTCTTTTCTTTTCTTTTTCTCTTTAACTTTTCTCATTGCTTTACCTTCACTTCTGTTTTATGTGAGACTTTTTCAGTATTATTTTTCAGCCCTTTAATTTTTTGGAACTGTATCATTTTTAACCTCAAAGAAATTTGTCTTCCTTTGATTATTTTTATAGTATCTCATTCTTGTTTGGGATGCACTACCTTCTCAACACACTGAGGATATTCGTTTTTTAACTTTCTATTTTGAAATAATTATAGATGGTTGGGAAGTTGCAAAGATGTATGAAGATGTAACACCAGGAGGTCCCAAGTACCCTTTACCCATTTTCCCCAAATGGTTATATCTTAGGTACTTGTGATACAATATCAAAACCAGGAAACTGACATTGGTACAATGTGTGTGTATAATTCTGTTATTTTATCACATAAGATACATCACCACCAAGATCAGCCTGTGCTATCCCTTTATAATCTTACCTTCTCTCCTCCACCATAGAATGTTAATTTTTTTCTGTTTTCAGCATGATCTGTTTCCTCCATGTTTGTTCTTTCCTTCCTCCCTCCCTCCCTCCCTTTCTTCCTTCCTTCCTTTTTCTTTCTCTTTCTGTCTCTCTCTCTTCCATTTTGTAGCTACCCACAAAATGTCTGGTGATCTTGCCTATTCTTTCACATTTAAGCACGAAGTAATTGCAAGTTCAGTTGTGAGTATTTGTGGGGCATCACCACAGGGAGATCAATTGGCAAGTTCCCGTTTTCATTTAGGGGGAGGGAGGTCCTCCGGTGTTGGTGCCTGGGATCTTTTTTCTTGGTTTATTCACAGGCTTCAGAGAAGAATCCTCGGAGTGTGGGGTGGAGGATGAGAGCCTACTATTCAATGGGCAGATTTTCACTTAATTCCCTTGTTTTCAGCTTGTATCCCATCTCTCCCCACCCCACTTCGCTATGATTCTCCCGAGTTTCTTAAGGTCAGTTTCTGTAGAGAATAAGCCTCCAGACTCTGAGGGGTGGGGAGGGCAGTTGCCAGACTTCACGAGGATGGGAAGGATGGCGAACTGCTCCAGAGACAGACTTCCAGAAAATCCCCATTCTCAGCGTGTTGCCTTGTGGGACTGCATACCTTGGGAAGCCTTTCTGTGGGTCCGAAGAGGAACCCTTGGCTTCCCATCCTGCCCCCTTCTTTGCAAATCCTCCATCACCCAAAATTGTGTTGAAATCTCTCTCATCTGATGCTGTTTCCTGTCCAATTCACTTTGTCCTCTTGGATTTTTGTTTTTTTTTTTTTTTTTACTACCTTTACAGTCATTTTAATAAGATTCTAGGAGGGAGGGTGGGAAGGGGCATGTAGTTAATCTGCCATGCTTATGCAGCACACAACAGTCATTTTTTTAAAAACAATATTTGAAATATATGATGAAAACCAATTTTTTCTGAGTGCATTTTCAATATAGATGTAACATGGGAGTTTAGTTCAGACAAGGTATTACAAAAAAAGATAAAGCTTCCTTCCACAGCTTCAGAACAGAAGTAATATTTTTTCCTCATTTGCCTTTAAAACTTTGTTGGGTGATATACAGCTCTATCTTCCACGTATATTTACCCCCCTTTGCTGCTATTGCATTATCAGTGTTGTGAAATTTGCCAGGATATGTGAGGAGGGCTAAGTTTAAATGAGCTCCAGACAGTAGGTACCTTTTGTCTCTGGAGTTAAATTACCTCTAATGAGAGACACGGACCCGCAGGGCTCTTTCTTCGGGTTCTTGGCAGATGACTTGAATGAATGATGATTTTGTCTGCTCTTCTTTGTCTTCTAGAATCCACACTGCTTCTGACTGACCATGGCCCAAGGGGATGTCAAACAGGGTGGGAGGGGGCTGAGTACAGGGGTTATTCATTGAAAAGTTGGCTTTGAAAGATATGAGTAAGGTCTCCTGAAGGTTGAAGACTGGCAACAAGCATGGAAGCAAGAGAGAGACCCCATCAAGAAGAAAGAAGTTAGTAAGAATGAGAACAAAGAGATAAGTGGACAGTAATGGAGAGAAAGACAGTGGAGAATATGTAAGAGAAAACTGAAAGCAATATGAAAGACAAGACACACACCAAACAAGAAGAAAGCTAGGACCATTAACCAGCAAATACTGATCTGAACAGAATTGAAGTCAGCACACTCATTCACTTAACAAACATTCATTAAATCTCTATTGAGCAGCTACTATGTACAAGCCCTGTATAGGAAGGAATAAAACAGACCATAAACGTATTTTTTTTAAGTGAGAAAGGAAAATATCAGATAGTAAGAATTAAAATAAGGTGAAGTAGTTAAGAGTGACAGGTGTCTCAAAGTGGTGATGTCTAAGCTCAAATTTTAATGACCAAAGGGAACCAGCCCTGTAGCTATCAGGGCAGGTGATCAGCAAAATGCAACTTTTTGTAATTTGGAAACTATCTCAAAAACGTTTAAAAAATTAAGGTATTAGAGCTAAGGGAGAGAAAGAGAAGTAGGGAGAGAAAGAGAAAGTGAAGGAGGAAGAGGAGGAGACCTTGGAGGAGAAGGAGGAGGGGGAGGGGGAGGAGGAGGAGGGGGAGAAGGAGGAGGGGGAGGGGGAGGAGGAGGAGGGGGAGGAGGAGGAAGGGGAAGAAGGAGGAGGGGGAGGAGGAGGAGCGGAAGGAGGAGGAGGGGGAAGAGGAGGAAGGGGAAGGAGGAGGAGGGGGAGGAGGAGGAAGGGGAAGGAGGAGGAGGGGAGGAGGAAGGAGGAGGAGAAGGAGGGGGAGAGGAAGGACTGGGAGAGGGAGGAGGGGGAGGGGAGGGAGGAGGGGGAGGAGGAGGGAGGAGGGGGAGGAGGAGGGAGGAGGAGAGGGAGGAGGAGGGGGAGGAGGAGGAAGGGGAAGGAGGAGGAGGAGGAGGAAGGGGAAGGAGGAGGAGGGAAGGAGGAGGAGGGGGAGGAGGAGGAAGGGGAAGGAGGAAGGAGGAGGAGAAGGAGGGGGAGAGGGAGGTGGGGGAAGAGGAAGGACTGGGAGAGGGAGGAGGAGGGAGGAGGGGGAGGAGGAGGGGGAGGATGGGGAGGAGGATTATTCCCTCTGAGCACATACATACCCACAGGCTCTCCTGCAACATGATTCCACTCCATAAACACACACCGTCAATGCTGCCTTTGCCATGAGGTTTGTAGTCTGACACCACCTTCAAAACTTTATCTTCATTGAGGAATTTAGTTGTAGGAAACTAGAGACCCAAACAAATTGCTTTGAAAAAAAGTGGGGGACAGGCTGCTGCAGAAGCCCCCCATCTCCTTTAGCCCTTCCCTGTCACACGGTCTCGTCCCGCCCACGGCCCTTGCGCCTCTTGCGGTGCGTGTACTCCTCTGTGACACCTCAGCCCCGTCCCCTCCCCTGCCGGCTTGGTGTGGTCACTCAGGCCACCCCTGCCCCTTTCTGCTCATGACTTGTCAGCTGAGCTCCCACGGCTCATCACCTCTGTCTTTTGATAACTTAGATCTCAGGGAACAGGGGACCCAGCTCGTCCATCCCACCGGGCCAGGAGCCACAGGTCCAGCCAGTTGAAGGACCGGACACCCTGGGCTCAGGTGTGACTGGAGAGGAGGGAGGAGGACAAAATATGGGTGAACGAGCCCCAGGGACTGTGGGTGGAGCAGGTTCCCTTAAAGGGGCCCTGGGTGTGAAAAATGCTCTCAGGCTCAGCCTGTCAAATGCCATCTTGAATACGTCAGTCCTCCGAGCTCGTCCGGAGAAAAGGAACAGTACAGAATCCGGTGTTTCTCTTTTTTTTTTTTTCAGTCTCTCACACACACACACACAGACACACACACACACACACCAGCAGCTGCCTCAGCTTGGCACTGCTGTTAACCCATTTGATGCCGTTCTTCCTTCCAGAAAGATTGTTTCTGTCCTGCCATCCAACTTCACAGAGAATGTTCCTGGAGTAGATTTCCTGCCACTATGTTGGTTTTGTAGGTCATGCTCACCAGCTCCACAGTTAGCCTCCTGTGGCTATAACTGCAAAATCCGGTGGTCGGATTCCGTCATCTGCAGGGTGGGGAGGTTGGACCAGGTGCAAATTTAGGTTCCACTCTGCCTCTCCATGGGCTTGACGTGTAGCCCATTCTAGAAGCAGGGACACACCTTATGCCTCTCTGTCGGTTCTCACATCTGTGGTTCAGCAGCTCAGGAGAAATCCGACGCAGGACGCGGGCAAAACTGCCTGCAGGGCTTTCCAACCGGATTTGAAAAATGCCTGGAGGCAAAACTGTGTGGCTGGCGCCCTCTTGTGGGCACATCTGACACCTCGAACAGCCACAGAGTCTTGAGGAAATCACAAAATCAGAGCACCAACAAAACACTTAAATGACAATGGTTAACGTTGAATTGAGGGCTTAGTAACTGTGGCTGCTGGCCGTTATCTCCGTTAACCCTGTGGCAGCCCTGCCTGGTGGTGATACTACTACTTCCACTTTAGATGAAACTTAGGAACCCCAGGCTGAAGAGACCTATCCACCAAAGTCACATCTCACAGAGCGATCCCACTCAAGAAGCAGGATTCCAAGCTATATGTCAGAACTCGACATTATGCTGCCTCATCAGAGGGAAATGTCTTTAAATGTTTTTTAAAATGGAAAAACCACTTTGGAGATCATCTTGCCAGCATTTCCCCAAAGGGCCCACTGTCTGGAGGTCATTCTGCATGAGGAAAATAAAGTTACGGGTCTGTGATGGTGGGGGCAGGGAGGCAGAGTGTCCCATGATCAAACGAGGTTGAGAAACTCTGGGTCAAAGAGCACGTATGGTGATGCTTCTGTCTTCATCATGCTAATGTGTGTGGAGAAAGAGAGTGATGGGATACGCTCCGTAAATCTCAAGCTCGTCAGACCAGGGTTTCTCATTATATCTTAGTTCCTCAACCTTATAATGCTCTGGGAGGGGTCATTCTTTGTCTTGGGGACTGTCCTATGCATTGTAGGGTAGATAGCAGCACCCCTGGCTTCCACCCACTAGAAGCCAGGGCAGCCCCCCTTTCCTAAGCTGTGACCATCAAAATGTCTCCAGACATGGCCCGATGTCCCCTGAGGGGCAAGATTGAAGAGACTGCTTTAGACCACAGAACTCTTTTCTTCATGGAGCAACTCAAAGGACTAATGTTCCAGGGAACTCACTGCTGGAAACACTGATTTACTTCATTTCTGCTCAGTTTAAAGGCAAGGAAATGAAGGCCCAGAGAGGTGAGGTGACTTGTTTATGTCAGTCATATAACTTAAATGATGCATGTAAGACCTATGTTTCCAAATCAACCCTGGCCCTTTGGGCTTCAGGCCTATCCTAGCCTCTCTTGGGTGACACTGACAATGTGGGCTGGGGGCGGGATCAGGAGACAGCCCTCACTCAGCTCTGTGAAGCCCTATCTTTGTCACTGGTGCTGCTTCACAGATATTCAAATACTGTACACATTTTTTTTCTCTCTCTTATTGATGCAGCTCATGGACCCAGGGCACTTAGACACTCACTGAAGGACAGACCAGCTCATGGCTGACCCTGTGGTCCTACTGTAATGAATTTCTGTTTTTCAACCGAAAGGAAGAAAAAGGCCAAGTTCAGAAAGAGTCCCTTTTCCTTACTGAATTCTCCAGTAGTCACTTTTCCTTGTGGATTTCCTAACAGTGGTAGTGTTGGGGCCAAAGTTGGCATCTCACACCTTCTTTCCCTCAAGAAAATTCCTTTGGAATGGGGGCAGATTTCCATTTATTGAGGCTGATTTGAATGTGGAATTAAGATCAGGGTGTAAATGACGGGGTCAGTTGACTTTGGGAGAGCACACACCGTGCTTTCTGAGGCCAGGACGCCTAGGAGCGGGAGGTTGGACCAGGTGCAAATTTAGGTTCCACTCTGCCTCTCCACGGGCTTGACGTGTAGCCCATTCTAGAAGCAGGGACACACCTTATGCCTCTCTGTCCACTCCAACTTGGGGTTTCGACCAACTGGATTCTACCCTTGGGAAAATAAGGAGGTATTCTGTGGCCAGTTGCTCCTGGCTTGGGGTGATGAGTGCTTGGTGCTCTGCAAAGCCGTTCTCACCCTTGAAATGCGCACACGCAATAGCGACAATATTCACCATCACTTGTATCGTGCTTCCCAATGCAGCCAGTGCTGCTCTGATGCTTTACACTTACAACCCATTTAATCTTCACAACAACCCCATGTGGCAGACGCTGCTGTTATGTACATTTTACAGGTGAGGAAACTGAGACACAAGCATTACATAACTTGCACAAGGTCATAGAACTAGTAAGTATGAGAGACTAGTACAGTACTAGTAAGTACAAGAGACACTTGAAACTCAAGTGATCTGGATCCTGAGGCTCTTAAGCTTTGTTCTGCCCATCACCCCTGCTCCACCCCCCCACCCCAGCCCCAGGTCTAAGAACAGCCCTGGGAGTTCCACCTTTAAAGAGGTAAAGATACTGTAGATTTACCAGGAAATCACTCCTGGTGCAGTGTGGTGCTTTGTAATGGCCGGAAAGATAGGATAAACCAGCTCTTCCTTATAAAAAGGTGATATGTTGTCCTTCTGGGAAAATGACATGTTTAAATTACAATCTGATCGACCACCTTCCTAAAAGGTGATTTTCTAGATGATGATAATGATTGATTCGCTGCTTCTTTGCCTGTAGAGACACCAAAGTGAGCTTGAAATGCTGTTGATTGTGGTAGCCTTGGTGTGCACGCTGCATTGCTTGGGCTCAAACTCAAAGCAATGCTGCCACCTGCTGTTGAGATGGATGATATTTTTTTTTTCTTTTTTTCTCTTTCCTCAACAATGTTAACAGTCATAGAAACAAAGGAGGGAGAGAGGAGATTATCAGTCTCAACCAATCTCCCCAAGTGCTGAGTGGGTGCCTAGCTGCGGTCATGGCCAAAGATGTAATTCTGTTACTGCATTTCTTCTCACAATTGAGCATAAGTATACTTCGAGGTCTTAATCACAACATTGATGCCTGGACAACAGACCATCAACTTCTCTCAACTCCACTGCTGCCATTGCAGTTTTCGGCACCATTAGCTCTTGCCTGGACTTGGGTTGCCTCCAGCTGATCACCCAGCCGCCATTTCTTCCCCTAAACATGCCCTTCTCCGGGGTGATCACTTTATTTATTTATTTAACTTTTTATTTTATATTGGAGTGTAGCCGATTAACAATGTTGTGATAGTTTCAGGAGCAAAGCAAAGGGACTCAGCCATACATGTACATGTACCCTTTCTCCCCCAAACTCCCCTCCCATCCGGGCTGCCACATAACTTTGATGATCACTTTTAAATGTAGAGCAGAGCATAATAATCACGTAATCCTCCAATGGGCTTCTGCTTCACACAGAACAAAATCCAGACTCCTTCCCGTGGCCTCGGCAGCCTCACGTGATCTAGCTCCTGCCTGCTCTCTGATCGCTGCCTGGGTTGCTCTAGCCATGATCTTCTGGTTTTTGGACACAGCAGGCTCCTTGGTACTTTGGGTCTTTAGCCTTTGCCATTCTTCCTGCCAAAGAATGCTCAGGCCACAGATCTTTGCATGTCTTTCTGCTCTTTGTTATTTAAGGCTCAGAATCAACGTCATTTCCCCAGAGAGAATTTCTCTGGCCATTTATTTTTAAATTAGAAAACCTCAGTCTCTACCACATAATAGATGCACAGTAAGTATTCATTTTCTCCCTTTTTCCAGACATCCCAGGCTCTGGTGCTGTTAACACAGACAAAGCTGGGGGCGAAAGAATTATCGTTTGAAGTCCTTACCTGCCCCCAGCTCTGAAGTTGGTACAAAACTGGGAGAACACAATAACCTGTTAGCCTAAGTTAGTATAGCTGGGAAGGCTGAGGGGATAGTCATAAGAAGGTGAGTTTGGCTTGTGTCAATGTGAGGCTGAGGTCCTCAGGACAGGGAGGTCTAGTTGGAGCACCAGAGGACCTCGTTAAAGGAACTGGACTAAACTAAGGGAAGGCCGGGATCCACAGCCATCCTCCCCCTACACACCTGCCTGTTCTCCCTTACAGTTACCCACACCCTGGGTCCCCCACTGCTACCACCAATCCACATTTATAAAAACAAACACCTCCAGATTAGGTCTCTCCTCTCAGGCTGAACATCAGAGAGGGGTCTTGGGGCAGAGAGAAATGAGAGTGGAAGGAAAGAGGATATTTCAAGGCCAGACCAGAAGTAATGGGCATCACCTCCACTTGAATTTCACCGGTCCCTCTTTTGCTACATTGGCTGAGCCAGATGCATGGGGCTAGGACCATGTGCCCAGGAAGAGAGGAGCAATATTGGTGGACGTGCTGCAAGCTGTAAACACATCCTTCTTCTTGGTTTTTTGTTTTTTGTTTTTAATTATTATTTATTTATTTATTTACTTTTGGCTGTGTTGGGTCTTCGTTTCTGTGCGAGGGCTTTCTCTAGTTGCGGCAAGCGGGGGCCACTCTTCATCGCGGTGCGTGGGCCTCTCACTATCGCGGCCTCTCGTGTTGCGGAGCACAGGCTCCAGACGTGCAGGCTCAGTAGTTGTGGCTCACGGGCCCAGTTGCTCCGCGGCATGTGGGATCCTCCCAGACCAGGGCTCGAACTCGTGTCCCCTGCATTGGCAGGCGGATTCTCAACCACTGCGCCACTAGCGAAGCCCCTCCCTGGTTTTTCTCATAGGCTCATGGTTCATGGGATCCACTGTCCATTGACTTGATGTAATAAAGGTTGCCCACCAGCTACTGATAAGCCATCTTCTGTTCAATGTTAATAGAGAAGCTGTCCCCAGAGGCCTCCCCCTTCAGTGGGAAGGCACGGTGCTCTTGTTTGCCACTTGTGGGGTCCATAATGAGAAGAGTTCAGGGCAAGGAGTTCAGATCCAGGTAACTAGGGTCTGGAGTCTAGCCCTTTCCCAAAGGTACCTTTATGTGCCTGGCGAAAGCACCCCCCTCAACAAATGGCCTATGGAATAGCTTCGTTCATTTGTTTTTCATGTTGCAACTTGTTTAAAGTGAATGGGACCGAGGGCAAGAACGACAGAGTGGGGATAGGGCGGTGGCAGAAGGGGACACTTCCCAAATGAGCAAGTAGAAGCTTCTCTGCCTCTGCCTGGGTGTGGCAGGAGGGCTCTGTGGGTGGAAGGCTGCTTTGCAGGCTCATGGCTCTGGACGCCAGGACTGGTGACCTAACGCATCCCGGCGGCCTCCCTGCAGCCGCCTTCCTCTTCTCGCCGAAAGGAACAGTGTAGACACGTCAGCGAGGAGTTGGGAACCTCAGTCCCTGCCGCCACGGCTCAGCTGGTTTCACGCCAACCAGATAACACATACGGGAAGCCTCCGTCACGAGACTTCTCAAGGTCATTTCCAAAGGGGGATATGGGAGAGAATCTCACTGTCTCACTGTCAACATCCTTTATAAGGTGCTTCCCCAAAACAAACGTTTAAGGATCTCTGTCTTTAAATAATTCCCCAACTGGTTTGGAAAGAGGAATCAGAGTTCTCTTTTTCACTTCACCAGAAACTAAAATAGTGCTTTCACGAGTGATGTCACAGATGGCAGACTGCAAACACAACTGGAAAACCTCAGCCTAAAACCGAGAAAACACGCTTCTCCACTTCCTCACACACGTAGGGCCAGCTCTCCTGGCCGAGAGGACTAAGGATCTGAGGGATTAACCCCAGAGTTGAGGCAAATCCTGTGCTTCTCTCTGCACTTTGTCAGGCCCCTGCCTGCACCTCGAGGCACCTCTCCTCCCAGGGCTGCTCCTGACCTTCATCCTGCTGCGTGCCTGCCTCCGTGCTCCTGCCTCTGCTGGGTGCTTCATTTTCATGTCAAATCCTCATATCCACTACCTTTCGTTATTATCCCCCAGTTTTCAAACAGAAGCTCAGGTGCTGATAATTTAAGTAGCGTGGTCAAAGTCACACAGGTAGGAAGTGGCAGATCTGGGATTCAGTCCATAGTTCTGGCCAAAGATTCTTACCCAAGTCATCGCACCAGAACGACTTTGGGATGGCTCAGCCTCCTCGCCCCATGTCCCCTGGGATAACTCCCTACTTGCAGCTGAGAATCACAACCGTAAAGGACATGTTATTGCGATTTTCTAAGTAAAGAGTATAAAGGCAGAAAATCGATCCCTGAGATCCTGGGACTGAACCTCGGTGCCTCACGGTGGGCGATGGTCTGATGAGAAACACTAGGTCTTCATCTACCTTCCAGCAGCCATGGGAAAACCAGGCAAGGAGTAAATCCCATTAAAGAGCAATATATGGGGCTTCCCTGGTGGTGCAGTGGTTGAGAATCTGCCTGCCGATGCAGGGGACACGGGCTCGAGCCCTGGTCTGGGAAGATCCCACATGCCGCGGAGCAACTAGGCCCGTGAGCCACAAATACTGAGCCTGCGCGACTGGAGCCTGTGCTCCGCAACAAGAGAGGCCACGATAGTGAGAGGCCCACGCACCGCGATGGAGAGTGGCCCCCGCTTGCCGCAACTAGAGAAAGCCCTCGCACAGAAACGAAGACCCAACACAGCCAAAAATAAATAAATAAATAAAAAATTTTTTAAAAATTAAAAAAAAAAAAAGAGCAATATATGTGACAACTAATTTCGTCCCTCCGGGGTGGGCTGAGGCCACTTCTCTGTTCCAACAGGTGCCTTACTGGGAAGGAGCCTCTGTTACCAGGGCAGGGAGGAACCATAGCCCAGTCAAAGCTGTAGACTGGTTATTTAAATGGCCTCGTTCTTCCTCAAAATAAAAACCCAAAAGCATCACTTCCTGGTAGCTCCTGTGCACTCTTCCTCAACATCAAAAATGTGTCTCACACCCATACGCACATGCACACACACACACACACACACCCACTCACCAGTGCCTTACAGACCTGGCAGCCTGAACACAAAGCCCTTCAAGCCATGCATAAGCCACAGCAACTCCCTCAAATCAACGCACGGGAAGAATGTGAGAAAGTACTCAGCCAATGCCACCAACTGAGGTTTGACCAGCACTTAGAAGTTAAAGTGTTTTTTTTGTATAATCTAAAAAAGATACCACGGAAGAAGTGGGGGGTTGGAACATGGTCTTTGGAGGCAGGCAGCATGCATAACTTGTGGGAACCTAGGTAAGTTACTTCTCTTCTCTAAGCCTCAGTGCCCTTACCTGTAAAATGGAGATATTGACATGAACCTCGTAGGACTGTTATGAGGAATATCAACATGCCCCTCGGATCCTAGATTCCTAAGACAGAATATAAGCTATGGGTAAAAATGAAAGTGTCTTAAATTTCATCTCATTTATCTTATCCTATGTGCTTGAATTTCTATTTAAAAGAGACCTAGCGTGGACTTCCCCGGTACCCAGTGGTTAAGACTCCCCGCTCCCAATGCAGGGGGGGCCGGCTTTGATCCCTGGTCAGGGAACTAGATCCCGCGTACATGCCACAACTAAGAGTTCGCATGCCACAACTAAGAGCCCGCATGCCACAACTAAAGATCCCACACGTGGCAACAAAGATCCCGCGTGCTGCAACTAAGACCCAGCACAGCCTAATTAATTAATTAATTAATTAATTAAAACACACTGAGATTTTTTTTTAAACTTAAAAAAATAAAAAATAAAAGAGACCTAGCTTAAATAATGAATGGGGGTACAGCTCCAGCAGAGGCATCTGGGACAGGAAAACAATTGATAGGATGAGAAGACACCAGATTTAGAGTAGACACTCATTTCTTGCAAGTACTCAATATCATCCCACTGAATGAAACACACACACATACACACACACACACACAACTGGATGGGGTGAGGGAACGACCTGTCCCACTTTATTGCTTGCCTGTGCTGTTTGACAAGTTCATTCTGAGTAGGTTTACTTAGGGTGTGAGAATCCTGGGGACATGACACCACATTCCAGACTAAAGATGTGCTGAGAAGGGACCCAGCCCCAGGGCCCTTTCTCAGGCAGGAGAAAGTATATAGGAGGTGGAAGAAAAGCATGTAAATGTAAGAAATAGTAGGAAAAAGAAATTCATAAAGGCTTAGTGATTCACTTAACCTTGTTAATGGCATGTCTATGATTTTAAAGTTATTACTAGAATCACATTGTTCATTAACAGCATTTCCCCACAGCGTATTTAAGTCTTCAAATATCTTATGGTCAATTTTATACCTATGAGACAAAACCCTGAAGGCCAGGGATAAAGTTCTACCCACCCATGCGTCCCTTGACTTCGTGGAACAGAGGTGACAAGTACAGGTTGTGCCACCTGGAAGAGCGCCATCTAGAGGCAACTACTTCAAACGGCACCTGCATGCCCGCTAAGCACCTCAAACTCATCTTGACACAGATGTAACAGCAGAAGTAATACGTACCCTCTGTACAAACCCTGGAATAAGTAAATCTGTAAGACTGATACAATTACAAAATGGGATTTAAGTTGGAAAAATAAGCCTGAGCAAACAGATTTTTGGTTGCCTTTTTGTTCCTTGAAAGTACCAATCCCTTTCACAAAACAAGCTTTACGGGAAGAGGAACTGAGTAATTTGTCTTGTCAGTTACAATTCATAAAAAATAGGCTCCACCATTAGCTAAATACAACTATTCAAATGCAATGTAAGAAGTATCAAAAGAAAAAAAACCTTAAAAAACCAGTAGCAGCAAAAACATTGAACATTTGTAAACAAAATCACCAGTAACAACCCTATGCTTAAAAACAAAGAATCTGCGTTCTTGTAAAATATTAAATATATATAATAAAGAGAATATTGGCCATCTTTTTTCTTTATAGACAATAGTCAATAATAAAACAGTCTTATCAATAGGAGACGTGATCATAACAAGTGTTTCACAGTCTTTCTCACGATAGTCAAGGGCACGACGTCGCCACAGAGGGCAAACTTTCCAAAAGTCTTCTCCTTGCTGTGATCCTCGCACACCGGGGGCACTCGGAGGGCCGGAAGCACTGCTTGTGAAAGCAAGCCCTGCATGCTGCAAGCAAGGAGGACAACCGTCAGCAAACAGGTAGCTGGTTTTCTCAAATACGTACAGACGCTCATCCCCATCCCGGGGAGAGGGGGGATCTGAACCCAGAAACCAGAGTCTTCCAAAGAGAAATCAGGCAGGTTGAAACTCAGAGGGACTAATAAAGTCCCCAGTAGGTCATGAGGGCCAGTAGAACATGAGGTTCAGAGAGCTTGATGTAGTGGAGGATGCTGCAGTGTGTCCCAGATCCGTCCAAAGACCACCCCCCAGGGTGCTAAGAGTGTCAGTGGCTGATGGCTCAGGAGGAGGCATCCCTTCTCTGGAAATGGCCCTGACTAAAGAGAGCTGGCTTGATCAAGGTCATGCCCCCTTGCTGGCCCCAGCCCGCATCTAGTGACTGGTCAATATGAGGTTTAAAGGCCTGGCTGGCTCTCTGTCTCCAGTTTGGGAAAATGCCGCGACACCATCCCAGCTCCCCCTGAGATGCACTGAGTCTTCATAGCACCCCCACCACAGTTCAACTTCTCCCTCTGCCCAACCCTGCTGCCTTCAAACTCTCGCAGGGGTTGAACCTGAGAAGTGCCCTGGTGAACTTGGGATTGACTGTGATTCGATTACAAAGCAGGGGCAGCTGTAACTTGCCCTGATGTGGAAGAATTGGGGGGACAGGCCAAACAGGGACCACCGCCTCTCTCCAAACCCTGTTCCATAAGACATCATCCGTTATCTCTGCCCCACTCAAATACTCCTCCCTATGCACCCAAAACTTTATTGGCTCCAATTCAACATAGAAGCACACACCAGCATTATTATACTTTAAAGAAATAACACAGTGCTTTAGTTATTAAGCTGTTTTAAGTCAATTTTGTGCTTAAGTCATCAAACTTAACTTTGCGCTTAAGTTATTAAGCTACTCTAAAGCTTAAGGTATTATCGCATTATGATACCTGAACATCTTCTACACGTTGCGGTCTGAAATGGGAAGATGACAGCTGTACTCCGGCAAAATTCACAGATGAAGCCCTTTCCTTGACACAGCTGTAAGAATAGGAGTCAAAAAGTGAGAGTCCTCATTGGTAATGTTTCTCCTGACGCAGAAGCTGAGTTACAACTTTCACAGAACTTTATAAACACCAGTTTTTCCCTCAGGTATTGAAATCTTTTATTCTAGCATCCCCCAGGTTGACTGTGGAAGTAACAAGTTTCTGCATTTAAAACGTTTATATAAATTCGGGAATTGCAATTTTCATAGAAGTCAAATGAAACATTCTGCATGGGACAAAAGATATGCCTAAGCAACATATCATATTTGCACAAGGCCACTGAATGTCATGGATATAAGTAACAATTAAAAAGCTTGTCTACGGCAGATGATGTAAAGATTTCAGTTTGGTATTCTATAAGCCAAGACTGTAAATTACTCTTAACTATACAAGAGTTCTAACGAGACAGAGTTCTGTAAACACCAGTTTTTAAATGTCTATGATTCTAGCCTCTAGAAGGAACGGGATGCTATATCCTGCCACAATGGAAGAATCAGAACAATAAATGTGCATTTGTTTTGTCTGGAGAAATTGCACATCAGGGCAATTTGAGGCACCAGAGAATGATCACGATTTTAAACATGTGTTCTTAAAGGATCTCATGTTGTTTCTGATAGCTCCCCTGTAATTCGTCAGTCTGTGAAGACACAGAGCTCCTGATCCACTGGATCCTGAGTCTACACGGCTGCACTTGGCACGTCAGGGCAGATGGGAGTCGAGGGAGGTCCCACGCAGCACTGGGCGCCCAGACTACCAGTCGCTTGGCCCAGGCTTGCATCCCAGTAGGATGCTCTTGGTCTGGTACTTAACAGCTCTGAACCTCATTTTTCTTATCTGCAAATAATGTTGCTGGCACTTTCCTCAGAGTTTGTGAGGGTTAAACGAGGCAAGTGCAGAACGCCCTGCCCAGGCCTGGCCACAGAAGGGACAGTTCAGGGATGCACCCACCAGGGCAGACAAACCTCACCTCACAGCTGGCCACGTGCGTGAGGGAAACTTTCAGAATGTCCTTGAGCAAGGGCGCCAGCAGCCCTTTCTTGACCCGGACCAGGTCCTCCAGGGAGAACAGGTGAAGCTCATCAGTCAAGTGTCCTGGCACCTGTTCAAACTCCTTTAATGTGCTGCCGGAAAGGAAACCAAGGGGAAATCAAACCCCACCCCCGACACAGGCCAGGGCAGAAACAGGGGGGTGTTTTTTCCTGGCACTCACACTGAATATTTTGAACTCAACTTTTAAAAAAATAGCCCCAGGAACAAGTTAACTTTACTCCCCGCTTTACATTTTGCAAATCTGCTCGGAAGCCAGGAAGTTAAAATTCCATAAACACCGATTTCAAAAAGCTGAACAGGGGCTTCCCTGGTGGCGCAGTGGTTGAGAGTCTGCCTGCTAGTGCAGGGGACACGGGTTTGAGCCCTGGTCTGGGAAGATCCCACATGCCACGGAGCAGCTGGGCCCGTGAGCCACAGCTGCTGAGCCTGCGCGTCTGGAGCCTGTGCCCCGCAACGGGAGGGGCCGCGATAGTGAAAGGCCCACGCACCGCGATGAAGAGCGGTCCCCGCACCGCGATGAAGAGTGGCCCCCACTTGCCGCAACTAGAGAAAGCCCTCACACGAACCGAAGACCCAACACAGCCAAAAATAAATAAATAACGTAGCTATAAAATTAAAAAAAAAAAAAAAGACTGTTTAAAAAAAAAAAAAAAAAAAAAGCTGAACAAGAAAAGTGTCTCTGGCAGCCTGCCCATGTGCACGTTAAGCAAAAGAAAACTGAAAATTTGTTTCTCCAGTCCTGAAAACGTGTACTGAGATAAAAATTACCACTTGATTCATTTCCACTAAATTTCAAGTCCATCAGCATCACTGAGTGATGCCTCAGGAGAGTTACTATGACTCCCAAACCACTGATCCAGCACTGAGATTAAGATTCAGGAATCCAACTGCAGGCTGGTCAAAGGCACTTGGACGTCCCAAGAGCATTCAGAACTGAACATAATCTTCTCCGAGCCCTCCTGATCTGCTCTGGAATTCCCTAAATCTGTTAGCAGCACTGCATTCCCAAGCCAGCCACTGCCTACAATGGACTTGACATTCTAGGGATGCCAGACCATGTTTAATTCTCTGCCCAGCCCAGGGTCCTCGCTCACACTACTTCGTCGGCCAAAGGATCCCTGACCCCTCATCTTCGCTCTGAATTGCTCTTCAAGCTCAGGCTTTGTCTCCAGAAAGCCTTGTCTGCTCGCTTCCCCACCTCGCCCCATATGAACTACATGCTGCCCGCCCCCAGCACTCTCAGGGCACGTGCACAGTGACGGACACACATTCTGGCACAAATGTCTCTGTGCCGACTTTCTCCCCAGACTCTCCCTTAACATGTGTACTGTTGCTTGTTTATCTGAAGCACAGAGTGGATATTCAAGAAATTTTCGTAGATGGTAAGATTGTGAATGTTGTTACATGTTACAGAGAAAATTGAGGTCCTGAGAAGAAATGAACCTCTCACCCCAATGTCATGAGGTGGAGCTCAAGGACAAACCACTACAGAAAACAAGTTCCTCCAGGAGAAATGTAATTCAAAAGCAATGCAGCGTCATCAAATAAAGATCAGAAACGGAAAGCAGCTTTAAAACAGAACAACAATTTTTTAAAACCTATGATCCCAACTATTATAACAAATAATCTTAACTCCTTGAGTAACCTACTCTTCCTCCACTTAAAAATATCTCTGCTAAATGAATTCATGCCTGTGCCTTTAAGGCCATGGTCTTCAGAAGTTCATCCTCAGGCCATACCTATGGATGTGGTCAGAGATTTAGCTAAAGCTTAGTGCTTTTTTTTTTTTTTAATAACAAAAGATATTTAAAATGTATGAGGCGTTCAGTAATAGGACAATACTTAATACCACATCATAGTACAGACTGTTACACAGCCAGTAAAAGTTGACATGCCTCTCTATCAGTATAGCAACACTAGTCACAATAAGCAAAAGAAAGCAACCCAAGAAGGATGGATGGATCCACAAAAGGTGGAATATACACACAATGCAATGTCATTCAGCCTTACAAAGGAAGGAAATCCTGACACAGGCCACAGCGTGGGGTGACGCTTAAAGACATGATACTACATGAAATAAGCCAGTCACAAAACGACAAATACTGTTTGATTCCACTCATATGAGGTACTTGGAATAGTCAAAATCATAGAGACAGAAAAGGGAAGGGTGGTTCCCACAGGCTGGGGGAATAGAGGCTGGGGAGATGGTGTTGAATGGGTACAGAGTTTCAGTTTTACAAGATGAAAAGGGTTCTGTGGATGGATGGTGGTGATGGTTGGCCAGCAATGTGAACGTACTTAACCCCTTAACTGGACACTTACAAAGGGTTAGGATGGTATATTTTATGTTATGTGTATTTTATCACAATTTAAAATAATGATAAGAATAATAATAGCCCACTGGCTAGAGTTGTTTCATCCTTATACTGGTCCATTCTTCTTAACATGTTAAATTCCCTGCTAGTGAGTTACAAGGCTTAGCAACATTCAAGAGGGGGTCCGCATCCCCAAGGAGAGTCACAAGGTGACGGCTATGTACTGGAGGAGCTGGGCCTGGAGGCACAAAGCATCAGCAAGTACGAGGGGTTATCAGACCTCCCATTCACAGGCCCGCCCACCAGTCCCAGCCAGCAGTAGCACCTTTCAGCAAACCTGCAGGTCTTCAACAGCTTCCCGATATGAAATAGCTGCTCCTGGATTTCCTGATGTGAGGAACCAAACAGGGGGAAAAGTAAATGTGATAAAAGAACACTGGAGGATAGATGTATACATATAGCTGATTCACTTTGTGATACAGCAGAAATTAACACACCATTGTAAAGCAATGATACTCCAATAAAGATGTTAAAAAAAAATAACACTGGAAATGTGTAAGTCAAAATTAAATGTCATTTCTAACCTTGAAATGCTACAACTCTAGAAAATAAGCCTTTGAAATACACAGTCTTTATAGCAGGGGTTCATTACTGAGTCCAGAGATCTACAGAGGGTCCAGGAGGGACCCAGGTCTTGGGGAACCTGAAGCTTATACAATGTTGGGGGCCTTCTTTAAGAAAAACACCAAACTATGTACAAAAGGAGGAGGTCCTGCGATTTAAGACACCAGGGATGAACCTGGAGGACATTATGCTAAGTGAGATAAGCCAGACACAGAAAGACGAAGACTGCATGATCTCACTTATATGTGGAATCTAAAAAAGTCAAGTACATAAAAGCAGAGACTAGAAGGGTGGTTCCTATGGGGGAAGAAGTGAGGGAAATGGGGAGATGCTGGTCCAGGGTACAGAGTTGCAGTTATGTAGGAAAAGTCTAGAGACCTCACGTACAGCATGATGACTACAGCTCATGAGACTATATTAAATACTGGAAATCTGCTGAGAGAGTAAATTTCAGGTGTTCTTACCACACACACCCAACAGGTAACCGTGTGGGGGCATGGATAGGTTAATTAGCTTGACTAGCAATTATTTCACCATGTATACGTATACCAAATCGTCGTGTTGTACACCTTAAACACGTACAATTTTTATTCAAAAGATAACAAAATTCAAAAGCTAGGTATAAATGAAAACTACGCATAAATGTGAAATTCGGTTTGGGACCACGGAAAGAGCCCAAGCAGGCGAGGGTCTCTGAAGCATAAGCTCCATCCGCTGGATGGTAAATCTGCCCCTTAGAGGGTCTGTCTGGATGTCCTGAGCTGGGGGAGATGTCCATTTACTGCCACAGGACCCTTTCAGCCGCTGGACTCCCTTCCCCGGAAAGGCAGCTACTCACCCTCACTCTGTCCAGCTCCTTGGCCTTCGTATACAGGCCATGGCCGACGTGCAGCAAATTGAAGATGGGCTGCTGCCATATGCTGTCCAGCAGCCGTTTGGAGAAATTGCTGACATAGTACCTCCGGAAGTCCCACATCCTGAGGATCCGGGCAGGGATGCACGACTCCGCGTACGAGTGGCAGCAGTCACAGAAATACTTGCCCAGGTATTCGCAGTACCGGAGCCGCTTCACAAACTCTGCGGGACACACAGGAGGATAAGCGCTGATCACGTGACGCTGGAAACCCTGTCCCCCACCTCCAAGTCCCACCCAAGGGCAAGACTCAGATCGCTGTTTTCACGACGCTGAAGCCGCGCTGGGGAAGCTCTGGCAGACACCGGAGGCCTTGAGTCATGGCCATTCATGAGCTTTGCTTTCGTGTAACAGATGTTGGGAAATAGAACCCTCCCAAAACACTCTTGGATTTGGAAGATGGGCCTTTTAAACTGACGTGTGGCCAAAAGAATATGTGATTCAGGGTCTGGGGATTTGGTGGGAGTCCGGACTCAACCCCTTACTGGCAGGAAGACTCTTACAAGCCCGAATCTCTTCAGGCTAACTGTCCTGAAGCCACAAAAACAACTCAGAACTGGATTCCGTGATATCACATGTATGAAAGATGCTTTGGAAATGATAACGCACTCTATGTAGACTGTTAGGAAGTAGCACCCCAAAGAGTTCCTGAATAAATCAGCAAGGAAAAAAATAAAAACATGCACAAAGGATGGGAACATATAGGAAGAGGAAACACAACCAGCAAAGATGTAAAAAACACTCAGTCTCAGTAACAAAGACATGCATATAAAATGAGTGAAATACTTGGCTTTGCCTCAGACTGTCACACATTTAAGAGATCCAGAGGTGGTGAAGTGTAGAGTAGTGGGCACTCACTCACATGGTTGACAGGAGAGCTACCTTTTAGGACATTTCCGTGATACAGTTCAATTCTTAAACGTGAGGCAGTAATCTTAATTCTGCAGCATTAGACAGAAATGCTAACTTGCACGTGTGGCAATAGAGAAAAGTGTTCATTACAGCACATTTATAATAGATGGGGGGGGCGATCTAAATATCCATTAAGAAGCAACTCGTTGAATAAGCATGACGCACTCAACAGTGAGATGCCTGAGGGCCTATGAAATACAGGGAAGAGTGTGGGCAGTGGACGTCCAGGTATAGGTGTGTATAATGTGATCTGTATTTTGTTTTTAAAAACAACCACACACAGTCCAAAAAAGTGCCCACCAGAAAGCCAGCACTGAATACTTCTAGAGGGTGGGGGAAAGAAAGGAGTTTTGCTCTTTGCACTTTTTAATTTGCTAAAATGAACATGCATTGCTTTTGGAAATATTGTTAGTAAAACATATTGACAAGCAAAAGGTATAGAAATTAATGCAACCAATACGTGGGTGCCCACGACCCGGCTTAAGAAAGAAAATGGCAGTTCAGTTAAGCCTCCTATTTGCTCCTCCCTCACGCCTAGGGTCTAAGACGAGCCGAGGCTGACATTTGTCATTCATGAAGGAAGCTGATTTTCTCCTTAAAGCACATCACAGCCTTCCTGTGCTTAGGAACACCAGACAGCACTTCAGCGCTATGCTTGGGGGCCATTATAAACAGCTGAAACCACCCCAAAATGCAAAAATGTAAAAACACGTGGCACTAAATAAACTGTGAAAAGGACCTGTTTACAGCATGAGAGCTGAAACCAGAAGGCAGAGCTGCCTTGTTCAATTTCAGCTGGGAGCAAGTGCATCGGGCAACTCACATTTCAGGCGATCAATTTTTCGGTGCTTTGCACATACCTGTGAATGCCTGTGAAAATGCCGTGAGTACTGACTTTGGAGTCACAAGTAAATTTTAGGGAGTAGGCAAATTTGCAAATACGGAATTCGTGAATGATGAGGGTCAACAGTAAGTACGTATGTACATACGCTATTGTCAAACTCTAACATATGACACTTCTCTAGGGTTGACAAATTATTTGTGAAGGACTTATTAAGTGCTTAATGATTTATGTCTGAGCTCTCAAATTGAAACTTTGAAAAGTCTATTGTACTGCGTCTATTTCCCACCTTGGATTAAGATCTCTGATATGAAGAATAATGAGTATTATTTTGCGTATGATAGGGCCTCAACATATTTTTTATTAAACGGGAAAAACACAGGGATATCCTGGCCCCTAAACTCTATTTTTCTGATCGAACTTAGCAAGATGTGAAGACAGAGGCGGACAGAAGGGGCCAATGCATTTTCCTGTTAGAATGCATCTTTCCCTAACATCTAAAATCCTAACGTTTCAACATCCCGCCACTCATTCACCAAATTTCATTGAATACGTACTAAGCATTATACTATCAATACAGAATGAATTACGTCCATCTCTTTTGGTTTCCTCAGTCCTTGAACTAAAACAGAACAAAACAAAGCACCCTAAACCTGGGTGGTTCTCGACCAGGAGTGATTTTCCCCCTAAGGGACATTTGGAAATGTCTAGAGACAATTTTGGTTGTCACAACTGGGGAGCTGCTAGAGGCATCTAGTGATGCCGCCCAACTTCCTACAACTCACGGGGTAGTCTCCCCCGTGCCCCTCCCAGCAATGCACAGCATAGTCTCTTCCACCCCATCCCCCACACATAACAAAGTCAACAGCACTGAGGTTGAGAAACTCTGCTCTGAACCACAGCTGTTCTCATCTCAGGAAAAGTCAGTGTCATAGAAAAAAAATAAGGGAAAAATTCTAGAACAGCGCTGTCCAACAGAGCTTTCTGTGAGGACAGAAAGGTTCTTGATCTGTGCTGTCTGATACAGTCACTACTGGCCAGAGGTAGCTGCTGGGCACTTGAAATGTGACCGTGTGCTGGAGGAACTGGATTTTTCATTTTAATTAATTTTAATTTTCAGTAGCTGCAGGGGCTAGTGGCTACCACGCTGGACAGTGCAGTTCTAGAATAAAGCTGACTAAAGAGAAATAATGACGAAATGCAATGTATGAAACTTGGTTGGAAACTGGGTGGACAAATTAGCTACAAGCGTCAGCTTGAGGACCACGAATGAATCTGGACTAGTATTAGACAATATTAGAGAATCGTCATTAATTTTCTTTGGTGGGATAACTGTTCATCATCCTTGTTTTTAGGACCTGCTAAAGGGTAAAATACCATCCTTTCTGCTGCTTACGTTTCAAATGATTCCGTTTGTGTGAGATTGGAGAAGAGTAAGAAGACACGACAACTAAATTCAATGTGGAATTCTGGATTGGACCCTGGAACGGATAGCGGTCATTAGTGAAACCCAAATAAACCCTGTAGGTTAGTTACTAGGATTGTATCAATGCTAATGTATCAGTTTTAATAATTATACTATGATTATTATAAGGTGAAGGATGGGTGAAGGGTATATGGGATGTGCTTGTACTATTTTTGCAACTCCTCTGTAAGTCTAAAAATATCTCGAAATGAAAAGTTAAAATTATCCTAAGAACTATAGGAAGTTCACAGGAAAAGTCCAAAATGATTTCCACGGTTGCTAACGCTCCGGCCCTCTGTGCTCTGCCTACCTCTGCAGCATGTTGTCTGCTCTTGTTCCTACTCTCCAGTCATACAGGACTTCTTTGCAGTAGCCTTGGGCCCTTTACATATGGTGACCACCCCCCAACCCGTACACACACACACACACACACACACACACACTCTCTCTCTCTCTCTCTCTCTCTCTCTCTCTTTTGGGGACAATCGCTTCCTTATGAAACCTTTCACCCCCAGCCCCCTGAGCCCAGATTAAGTTCCCTGGCTGTAAATCTCATAGCACTCTTGCCTTTCTCTTTCGTCGCAGGCATCACCCTGTTATTTACTTGGCTGATGACTTCCTGTCAGCAAGCCCCATGAGGGAAGGACCATGCTATTATCAGTGGTGCAGGCCTACGTCTCCACATGTGAACAAACTCTGGGAAGTACTTTAAAAGTTGGTGGAATCATAGTCACGCATTCACAGTTTCTGAGTCATGCATTCAATATTTACTGAGGCACCAGGATACAGTGGTTAAGCAAAGAGACATGGTCCCCACTAGACTAGCGGGGAAGAGGGTCATTCAAAGAAAATTAGTTACAACTGTGATGCATGGCAGGCATTATCATTCAACATGGCAGAAGGAAGTTCAGATAGATTTCTGCTTTCTATTTTTAGTTCTTGAGGTGGAGATGCTCAAAGTCTTTTTCCTTCCAAGCCTATCAAAGGAACCCTTTCCCACAAAGCTCCTCTTCCCAGCCTTCTCAGGTTAGATCTATGGATGCCTTCACAGCAAAACAAGTGATTCCCAGTCTCAAGTGAGCAACTCGCCTTTCTGACGGGGTGAAAACTAATTTTCTAGGCCCTGGGGCCACTCCCTCAAACCCTCTCAGAGGAGTCTGGCTAGCTCCTGTGTAAGCCATTCAATCATTCAACGAATATCTTTTGAGTCCCAACTGTGTGCCAGGCACGCTTGTAGGAGCAACAGATAAAGCAATGGATAAAACAGACCACATATCTGTCCTCATGGAACTTAGAGCCTTCTGAGGGAGACAGACAATAGTAAGAAAAATCAGTAAAATAGGAAAGAATATTTTAGGGAGATAAGTGGTTGAATAAAAAATAGAAAGGAAGGGGAATATAAAGTGTATATGTGTGTGTTTGTGGCCAGGAGGGTGGTGAGGTGGACAGTTTCGATAGGGTAGCCAGGGAAGATCTGTGAATGAAGAGGGGAAGGAAGGAAGGGAACCAGTCAGGGGGACGTTGTAGGGAGGGCATTCCAGGGAGAGAGAAGCACAAATACAAATCCCTGACTCAGGAGAGAGGCTGCCGCCTTCAAGGACAAACAGGGAGACCGTGTGGCTGGAGCTCAATGCCGGGCGGGGAGAAAGCTAGAAGAGAAGAGTCGGAGAGGTAATGGGCAGTCACAGAGGCTTGTAGGTCACGGTGGCCCCTTCACGAAAGAGAGGGCAGCATCGTGAAGCGCCTATAACTTCTCATCAAAGGCATGTCTGACAAAAACGATGCACCGCCCAACTTTGGATGTATAGAGGGATAAACAGGAAATATAAGAATTGGTTATTTGGGGGTGCTTTTTAACTTATAGTATTTTAAAATGCAAGGGTATGGATATGAAATTATGTAAATTTCATTCACATGCTTATGACTCGAATCATTGTTGAACAAAAGATTTGTTGCTGTGTAATTATTGCTTGTATGCATTTGAGAGAAAAATATACCCATACTTATGTTTTAAGAAAAAAATGTCATCCCCTAATAATCAGGCAACCCATTATCCATACTTACTAGGTTCTATTGGAGTTCCACAGCCAGCACAGAAAAAATTTTGGGCTGCTACCATGAGATCCCTCCTGAGGGCAGAAAACGATAAGAGTTACATTTCAGAAAAGGCCAAGGGGGCATTTTTCACTGATTGGAAGAGAAATTGACATCATCATACTTTTCTTGGCATGGGGGCTTAATTTTATCATTTTTCATTTGGAAAAGAAATAGAATTATTCAATAGAGTTTTCTAGTTGAACTATCTAGGTCTTTTAAAAGCCCCTGCTGCCACCAAAGCAGAAGTCAGTATCACAAGTAACTATTCCACCAAGGGGTCTTTAGAGACTTCTCACTGGGCATACACAGAATTCTCTCTCCACGGAGAACTAGAGGCACGTAATACATGGGAGAAAGTTCAGGGGGACGAGACACCAAGAGATGATGCACTTGGGTGGCTTACAGATGGATCCAAAGACATTTAGATGAATAAGAGGTAATATAAGACAATGCTATCAAACCTTTTTGGTGAAAGATAGTCTATTGAAGTGTTTGCTATTGAACTGTTAGTGTCACAGTTCCACATGGGATTTGGAAATACGGAGGAAGTTGTAAAATTTCAATACAGTTTAGGGTCAGCAAAAGTGGCCACAGTAAAAATATGTGGAACCCTACTCATGTGCCTTTGAGAGGACCCAGGGAAATCCCAGAGGAAAGACATCCCACACCAAGGGAAATGACCCCTCAACAAGGCTTGGAGAGGGGGCTCTTCTGCCCAAGCAGCCCCAGAGAACTTCCTGGCATTCTCTCGAAAGAAAAAAATAAACAGTCAGTCTATAAGGCACCTCCACAGGGAAGGCAATGACCCTTACCAGTCCCTTCATAACTCTGCAGTTTGTACACTATATTAAATACCAACCAAGAGGAATGAAAAAAACTGTATTTCGTTACATGTCCCTTTGTCTACAATGTCATCTACTCTCAGAATAAACACTACTTTAAATTATTATATATATTTATATACAATGTATTTATTTCCTTTTTTTTGCACCATCTTAGTTTTTTTGTCTTTTAGGATTTTGTTACTTCATAGAGAACAAAGATATTTTTATTTGCATTCTGTTATGTTTCTTAACTATAGGTGCGCTTTTCAAGATTAAATTTTCCTTTAAAAAAAGTAATTCATTGATTTTTACTTCACATTGCACTGGAAAATAGAGTGGTCTAGTCTTAAAATTATTGTATGTAATTTTTAAGGCTCACTATTAGCCACTTAATATGAGCCTATTTACTTTTCAATTGTGATGCAGTGTTCATAATTAAGGACACATAGTTAAATTCTCAAGTTGTCAAAACTTACAGAACCCAAAAGCCCATGATAAACAGGGTGCCAAGAAAGCTAACTCAGAAAAAATATGCCCAACTTTACTCTTCCTAAAACAAATTTTTCTTTGTCCCTTGGTGTATTATTTTTTGCCTTCACCTATTTTCAGAACGAGTCAGGTGGGACCCATCACCACTTGTTTTAACGTGACTGGAGGGTCCAAGCAGCAACCAAGACTTACTTGAGTGGTGGGTGAACATTAAATATGATTTGAAACCTAGGGGGCGCCCAGTCTCCAGTCTCTCTGATCCTCGACTTCAATTTAATTTCCTGTACTACATCCGTGCTGGATTCAAAGTCTTTCTGGACACATTCTTCATTTACAACCTGCATAAATAACCCAGAAGAGGATTTAGGAGCAGCAAGCATATTTCAGGAACTGAAATAAAAGAACATTCAAATGTGTTCCCAACATTCAAATTTACCTTGAGAAATGAAAACTGCTTTCATCTGAACTAAAGGACCTGGGCAGAGAGCCCTGGTCTAAAACCCTCTGCAGGAGAATTGCTTAAGACACCACGCAGCTGAGATCACTTTGCTTGGTATTTTCAGTTAGTTCTTTTGTTTCCAGACTTCGAATTGCTGTAAGTAGGTCAGTGTGACCTGGAATGCTTTCGTGCACAGCAGAACCTTACCCTGCTGAGTCAATAGGCTGACAAATGCTGCGGATCAGAATCCCCTGTTGCAGTCAGACTTTTCCAGAAGCAGCTCTCTGCAGACACTTCCCGGCTTACACAGGTGCAGAGGCCCCTCTCCCAACCATTATACTTTCCTCTTAGCATCTAAAATCCAAACTCCTGAACTTAGCATCTATGCCCTCCATAGTTGGGTCGCTTTTGAGCTTAATTTCCAAGGAAGATTAAGATTAACTGTCCCCAAAACACACCCAGCTACACACAAACACACGTTTTCCAACCACACCGAATCACTCTGCTCAAGAAACACGCCATGTGGACTTCCCTGGTGGTGCAGTGGTTAAGAATCCGCCTGCCAAGGCTTCCCTAGTGGCGCAGTGGATGAGAATCTGCCTGCCAATGCAGGGAACACGGGTTCGAGCCCTGGTCTGGGAAGATCCCACATGCCACGGAGCAACTAGGCCCGTGAGCCACAACTACTGAGCCTGCACGTCTGGAGCTTGTGCTCCGCAACAAGAGAGGCCGCGATAGTGAGAGGCCCGCGCACCGCGATGAAGAGTGGCCCCCACTTGCCACAACTAGAGAAAGTCCTCGCACAGAAACGAGGACCCAACGCAACCAAAAATAAATAAATAAATATATTAAAAAAAAAAAAAAAAAAAAGAATCCGCCTGCTAATGCAGGGGACACGGGTTCAAGCCCTGGTCCGGGAAGACCCCACATGCCGCAGAGCAACCAAGCCCGTGCGCCACAACTACTGAGCCTGTGCTCTAGAGCCCGCGAGCCACAACTACTGAGCCTACGTGTCACAACTACTGAAGCCCGCGCGCCTAGACCCCGTGCTCTGCAACAAGAGAAGCCACCACAATGAGAAGCCCATGCACCGCAACAAAGAGTAGCCCCCTCTCGCCACAACTAGAGAAAAGCCCGCCAGAAGAAACGAAGACCCAAGGCAGCCAAAGATAAATTAATTAATTAATTTTAAAAAATATTAAGAGAAAAAAAGAAACACACCACAGGGACTTCCCTGGCGGTCCAGTGATTAAGACTCTGAGCTTCCACTGCAGGGGGCACAGGTTTGATCCCTGGTGGGGTAACTAAGATCTCGCATGCCCTGCGGCATGGCCAAAAAAAAAAAAAGGGAAACACACCCCACACCTCCCTGACTTTTGCTCCAGCTGCCCTTTGCCAAGAGTGCCCTTCACGTGCCCCTACCTGCTACAGTTCTGCCGGGCCTGATGCTTAACTTGAATTCTGAGATCGCCTATCAGCCTTCCCAAGTTCCCCTGATGAAATGGAACACTGCCTTCCCTGCACTTCCAGAGTGCTTTTCTCCCACCCCGACTTTAGCCTCTGCCACACAGTCCTCTGCCCCAGTGGGTGGCCTGCTCGGCGGGCAGTGTGGAAGGGAACCAGCCTGGGCTTTCAAACGAGGCAGCCTGGGGCTCGACTCCCGCCGCTCTACCACTGACCAGCCCCACTGAGGGTCTGGAACTAACACTTGAAAATTAAAATAACAATAGCATCTACCTAATAGGAGACTTGTGAGGATTAAAACATGAACTGCTGGGCTTCCCTGGTGGCGCAGTGGTTGAGAATCTGCCTGCCAATGCAGGGGACACGGGTTCGAGCCCTGGTCTGGGAAGATCCCACATGCCGCGGAGCAACTAAGCCCGTGAGCCACAACTACTGAGCCTGCACGTCTGGAGCCTGTGCTCCGCAACAAGAGAGGCCACAACAGTGAGAGGCCCGCGCACCGCGATGAAGAGTGGCCCCCGCTTGCCGCCACTAGAGAAAGCCCTCGCACAGAAACGAAGACCCAACACAGCCATAAATAAATAAATTAATTAATTAATTTAAAGAAAAACAAAAACATGAATTGCTGAGCACAGGCCCTGGTGCATCACAAGCGCTCAATAAACATCAGATTCATCAGCACCCAGCAACAAAGAAAGACAGAAACGTCGGATGTGAACAGCAGGCAAAATGAGAATTTAGGAACTTTGGATTCAAGGTCAACTTCTGTTGATACTTACTATGGAGCCAGCTGCATTCAGGGAGCCTGCCAGCTGATAATTAACTTCTGACATCCAGCACTTCTTGAATACGTGGTATAACTCTTTGGCTATTAGCTCAGCCGAATTGAAGTTTGGCTCATAAATGACACTAAAATGTAAGAGATGCAGAAATGGAACACTATATTCATGACAAGTGTGTTAAGGGTCTTGTGCTTCAGGTTTTCAACTCTCCTTCCCTCTCCAAAAACCAGAGGAGGTGTCGTACAGCAGACCGTGCGTCAACCGCCCACCGCCGGTTATCTTACTCGACTCAATTCCTCCACGCTCAACAGGGGAGCTTGTATTTGTTGAGGGTACCAAGGTGGGGAGGGGTGGTGAAAAGAGCACCAGATGTAGAGTCAGAAGACCTGAGTTCAAGTCCAACCTCTGCTATTTAACAGCACGGCGTCCTGAGGCACATCTCGTCTGAACCTCAGTTTCTGCATCCATAAAATGGGGTTTAAGAAAACCCTCCCATCCCACCCATGAGGATTAATGAGAATGTGTACAAAAGTCTTTTAAACACTCTAAAAACACCGTAGGAACTTTAGTAGTGATTGTTTCATTTCTAAGCAGTAATCCTTGTTATTGGAACTGGCTGAATTTGGCCCAAGACGTCAGAGGCCTGGGGTCCACAGTGCCTCAGAGGTGATGGCCTGGGGGCCTGTGTGCAGATGATACCTCTTAGAGGAGCTGCAGGAACATCCACAGGTCTCTGTGGCATTGCTGAAATCTCCAAGTTCTGTGGGAAAATCAAAGAAAGGGTAGTGAGGTCTTTTAATCTGTTTCACTTAATCGTAGTCAAGTTTATGAGAACACAGAAATAGCTGCCTGCATCTCAGAAAGGACCAATTATTCAGCATCTCCATACTTCACATTCTTTTGCGTTTCTACTATGAGACTACAGCTAATGACCAAAGATGGGATTTCAAAATATGCCCATGTGAAATTTCATCAAAATATAATTGAGGCGCCAAACAGATATCGGACCATAACGAGCACCTGCTTTTGCATTCAGATCTACAAATGAGATGAGAGATTAATGTCGAGACGTCTTATTTTTTATATCAGGGACATTGTCTGATCTTGGGAGGAGCTTCTCTGAATGCCACGTAATGCGGTACTGTGTGTGATGAGTGTCAGTATGTATGTGGGGAGGAGGGTATCTAGTCACAGATCATGAGTTTCCAAACCTTACCTACGATAACGAATTCATCCAAGTCACATTTGCAGTCCTCTTTCATCACATCACAGTGAGTAGGTGTTTCCACCACTGGGCTGACCTGTAACACAGCACAACCTAGAAGAAGAAAGGAAGGAGTTTTCACCAACAAGAAGAAAAAGGACTGCCCAACCTGCAACACCCAGCTAAATCGAAATTGGGGAATGAAAGGGCTAGTTGATTTTTTAAAAATTTTAAAATTCAGCTGTAAGAATTAAAAAGTACAGGGAGCTCTTTTTGTGTTGTTCTTATATTCACATGATTAAGTGAAACAGACTGCTGAGTCTATTGGGGTCCATAGGAGTATTCTGCCTGCTTTTATGTAAGCTTGAAATTTTCCATAATACAAAGTTTTACAAAATGAAAGAGGGGGAAAAACACTTTTCTTTTTCACAGTGAGGCAAAGAGTATAGGTGACAAACATTGTACTGGGTTGAACATGTCCCCCCAAATCATGTCTACCCAGAACCTGTGAATGTGACCTGATTTGGAAATAGGGTCATTGCATTGTAATCAAGTTAAGCTGAGGTCGTACAGGATCAGGGCGAGCCCTAGATCCAATACGACTGGTGTCATAAAAAGAGGGAGATTTGGACACAGACACAGATATTCGGAGAAAGAACATCCTGTGAAGACGGAGG
The DNA here is from genome assembly GCF_949987535.1 of Balaenoptera acutorostrata. Taxonomy (NCBI): domain Eukaryota; kingdom Metazoa; phylum Chordata; class Mammalia; order Artiodactyla; family Balaenopteridae; genus Balaenoptera; species Balaenoptera acutorostrata. The sequence continues at coordinate 60,168,767 of NC_080081.1, forward strand.
CAGAGTCTGGAGGCATGCGTCTACACATCAAGGAATATCAAGGATCCCCAGCAACTGCCAGAAGCCAGGAGACAGGCGTGGACCAGAGCCTCCGGAAGGAACCAACTTTTCCAACAACTTCATGGCTGACCTCTGGCCTCCACGACTGTGAGAGGATAAATTTCTGTTGTCTTACGTCACCCAGTTTGTCATATTTTGCTACAGGAGCCCCAGGAAACTAATACAAATATGTTTATGCTTTTCTATCCCTAATACCAGTTTGGGGAATTATCCTAAGAATGTCATTAAACAGAGAAAAAAAAGTGAAAGGGGAAGGTTTTGATCACAAAGGAGCTATCTGCAGTCCTTTTAAAGTGTTAAAATATTGAAAGCTACCTAAATGCCAAATAATTGGGAAATGATTTTGCAAAACATGCTATTACCTCAAGAAATACCCTCACTGAAAAATGTGATCATTGAAAAACCATTCTAGCTGGGGGACAATCAACTTCTCAGCTTGGTTTCCTCATGGGTTAAATGCGGGCAATGTCACCCACCTCTGTGTTTCTCACACTCTTTCGATCACGATCAGCAGTAACATACAATTTACATAGCAACCTAGTACAGGCACAGAAATATACTTAACTGATAAAGTTAAGTATATTTAACCTGTGCTTAAGCACCAGCACCCAGCGCATCATGGGCTCCTTGTTATCGGAATGAATGAAAGAGGACTACGGGGGGAAGGAAGCCTGTGTAAGAAGAGGGATGCTGAGTGACAAGACAGAGGAAGAGGGAAAGCAGGATGGCGCCCAAGAAAAAAGCACATCGATTTCATAACTGAACGGAGCACAGTGACCAGTTCCAAGCCAAGCGGCAGAAATGGTGGGCATTGTACAGGTTACTCCAGAAGCTTTAGACAGAGGGTTTGACAGAGGGGATGCAGGTGGCAAATACAGCAGGAAGCTTTCTCATATTTGCCCCACTTGCCTTCAGAGCCACTGTCGGACGAAGTGGAAGAGCCAGATTCCTGCTTTATGTGGCTATAAAACGTCACTTCCGAGTCTGCCTGCTCGTTCCCGAGCGACCCGCTGGCCTCTCCTGGACTCCAGGTCTCTGTGCGCTGTTGACTCAGAATACTACACTTCATATTCTCCATGACTGATATAATCATATCTGCAATGTAAAAGTGAGCATTTTCCTGCAGAAGAAAAGATGATCAGTTAAAATTCTCACAAGCATAATCAACCTTTTTTTCCACTGAGGGTGTATTAGATTGAAAAATCAAGAAGTTGTATTTAAGTGGAGTTAATGCGTAGACATATAAATGTTTACTTAACTGCGTTATCACAGGTCATTACATCAAGTACAGCCCACATCTTCCAGAGACAGAAGATTTAGCCCACTGCAACCAAAAGATGACCCAAGTTGAATTTCTTGTGATAGGAAACCCTAGACTGGTGATGCCTCAGTGGGAGACATCATTCCTCAATCATGGAAAACTTCCCAGCTGAGTGCACACACTACCAATCAAATGCTGAAATGAAACTTATTTGTCATGCCTCATCCAGTGAAGTTTCCAGATTGAAATCAGAACAGCACATTCTAAGGGATTAACACTCTCGGTGGTTTTAAAAAGAAAAAAGAAGCTATGTTCACCTTTTCTACATCCACAGGGAGCACGAATGCCTCTGGTGAGAAGGAATTTGAAGAAACGGTTCTTCCGCCGACTTGAATAGCACCTGCCAATACAGCAAGTTATTAAAAATAGAGAAAAAGAAGTTCAAAGATTATCTAAGAACAATTCTAGGGAGTGGCTTTTAAATGCTGTTTTAAAAATCAGCACAGGGTCTTCCCTGGTGGTCCAGTGGTAAAGAATCCACCTTGCAATGCAGGGGACGCAGGTTCGATCCCTGGTCGGGGAACTAAGATCCCACATGCCGCGGGGCAACTAAGCCCGAGTACCGCAACTATTGACCTCGCGCGCTTCAACGAAAGAGCCCGCATGCCACAAACTACGGAGCCCACACGCTCTGGAGCCCGTGCGCCACGTGCCACAACTAGAGAGAGAAAACCCACACGCCACAACTAGAGAGAAGCCCTCACGCTCCAACAAAGAGCCTGTGCACTGCAAGGAAAGATCCTGCGTGCCGCAACTAAGACCCGACGCAGCCAAATAAATAAAGAAATAAAATAAAAAAGAAAATAAATAAATATAAAAAATAAAAATCAGCATAATTCTAGAATAAATTAGGACGACAGAAGAAGAAAGACCCTTCTGATGGTAGACCCTGAGGGTGGCAGAGGGTCATCATTTCTGCAAGAAGCCTCCAGAGTAACTTGGGAGGAATCCTCAGAGAAGGATTCCCAGAGAGCCATGGGAATGGAGGAGACCAATGAGGAAAGAGGGTAGAAAGAGAAGAGGATCATGGAATCTACCTACAGGAGATGGAGGGTGAGAAGGAACAGTCTAGAAGCAGGGCCTTAAGAACTGTGGGATCATTCCTCCAACTCACTGCATTTGACCTAAAACTTCCTGTTTACAGAAACAAAATCTATCTGAAAAAGGTCAGCACTGCTTCTCTAAAACGTTCTTCCTCCAGTCAAAAACAAGAAGAAGCAGCCGAGGATATATTCGGCTGACTCATCCATTCTGCAACCTTATTAAGCCACTCCATTACTGGCAATGAACACCACCAAGACAAAAATGAGGCCTGTCATGGGACATCTTATTGCAGCATGTACGGCAAAACATTTCTGTGAGAGCCATAAGCGCTGTTGTCCCAACCTGGTGAATCAGAACAAAATGCTACAGATGTTTTGAAGGCTTTAAAGCTCTCGTGGTGGCAAACAGAGAGGCAAGCAGTATCCCTCCAACCCCTCTGTCTCGTCTTCAAGAACTCCACTGTCGCATGGAAAACTTTGGACCTCTTTGCTTCAGAAGCCATCTGGGGTGGGCAAACTTTTTCTGAAAAGGACTAGGTAGTAAGTATTGTAGGATCTGAGGGCCACACAGCATCCGTTGCAATTACTCCTCAGTTCTCCCACTGTCCTGAGAAAGCAGCTATAGACAAAACAAACACAACTGTATTTGTAAAATCAGGAGTCTGGCGGGGTTTGGCTACAGGTCATAGTTTGGGGACCCTGAGGATAGAGGGAAAAGCACAGAGAAAAATCAGACAGTGGATTCCAGTTCCAGCCCTCCGTTCACCAGCTGTGCCTCTGCAGTAAAATTTCCTCATCCCTGGAATTGGGATAATTATCATTATTGGGATGCTTACCTTATTAGGAAACTGCAGGAGATAAGGAATGTGAAACCACTTTGTAAAACGTGTAGATTCTATGCAGACAAAAGGAATTGTTTCTTACAGCCCCAGGAAATGCTGACAGGCTCAGGTGTCTTTCCCTCCCAAATAATCTAAGAAAGGAAAACCCTGCTGCTGCCATTTGAGAGGCAGCAGATCCAGGAAAATTCCAGGCCTTGTGGCAAATGCCTGCTCTCGCCACTGCTGCCCCCGTATCAAAGAAAGAAAGAACCATCTCACTCGGGACTTCTTTTTCTTAAGCCCATGGAATGAATCCCCTTACCAAGTTTAAGAGATACTCTCAAAAGACAGAGTGGTTTCTAAAGGTACTTAGAGAGATTGCTGGGAGTCACTGTTTTTGGACAAAGCGGCTGGGGTGCCTGTTTTCTTTCTTGGAGAAAGGATAATTTGAAATTGCAGAACCACTTCCTGTAGAGGAATACGAAAAATGATTTGGGGCAGGGGTACACCAGGCCCTACAGGTCACCTTCCGTCACTTTATAAGTTGTCGTGGTGGTGGCCTGTGGGAGAGAGGGCTTTCAATTTTCTCTGTTTTCTCCTCACTCTCCCCTGAGACAACCTAGTAGGAAACTAATTTCTCACTTTTCAACCCGTGAATTTACAAGTCACTCTTTTCCTGAGAACTATCCGGCCAGGTGAGCGAAAAGAGAAAAAAGGTCTATAATCAGACTGTGTCATTTTGCTCAAATTTGGTTCTTAACTCAAAGTTAGCCCACTGAAACACTGTCCAAAATCTGCTCTTCTTAAACTATTAATAATATGTTAAAGATTGTCACCATCTTTGACTTTTCAAAAGTTTCAATAGAACAAATAAACCCCGTATTTTAGGAAAGGGGGAGGACTGGTTCCTGCTAGTGAGAAATAAATACACACACACACATACACACACACACACCCACATACAAAGGCAGGCAGCTTTTAAAACTGTTTTGAAAGAAAAAACTTCATTGACTATTTGAACTAGGATTCCAACAGAAATACACGCTAATGCAAAGTGTGAATATAGCATAATGAACGTTTAAAAATAAACTAAGCGTGCCACCAATTCTAACAAGAATTGCTAATTTATTGACTCTTGAGTGGCGTTTGGTATAGATTATCTGATTTTAGGAATTTCAGTATTTTAGGAATATGTGTGTGACCTCATAGCCCTGGTTTTAACAGAAAAAGGTTTTGTCCAGTTTGGAGGAATTGTGGTTACTGTTTTTAAGTCTTACTTTTTTTTCTAGCCACACCCTGTCCAGGTAAATCTAACAGGGGAGGCGAGTTCCTCTCCTGCCTCAGCACTGGTGTGAACTGGAGTCCACTCTGTCTGGACCACCTTCCATCACCACACTGAATGCAGAGCCCTTCTGGTGCTCTCCTGCAGGGCACACACCTGCTCCAAGACGGCAGGTGACACTGATTATCAACTAAGTTGAGCTAAGATGACATTTCCCTGCAGTCTAAGGAGAAGGGGAATCCTTGACTCTGCCCATCGTGACCCATTGCGCTGGGCCAAAGACAGCATGAACTGAGTCCATGCCCTGGATCGTGGGCAAAGTGGAAACCCAGGAGCTTTTCCCTCGCGAGGAACACCTGGCCTCAGCCCCGGGCAGAGCTGGTGTGAGAACAGACAGGAAGGAGGGCAGTCTCCACCAGAGTTACCTGCATCAGTGGAAGCTGTCAGCTGGGAAGGCTTGAAAAAAGCATTGTCAGCCTCACGACACGGGCGAGCAGCCAAATCAATCTTGGAGCTTGTGAACAGAGCCGTCCAAGGACAGCGTCCTGGGAGCACTGCCCGTTCTTCCTTTGAGGTAAGAGAGGAGTCACTGCCTTTTTCAGCTGAGCCCCGGGCAGGGGAGCTGCCCATGGAGTCCACAGTGCCCTTCGACAATGACGTCTCCGCCACGGAGTCCCCAAGAGGTAACGGTGAAGGGCCCAAGGGAGATGCAGCGTCCCGAGCAGCACAGCTCTCTCTGCTCCCCACTGCTGGCACCTGGGGGGGCGAGTCCTGCACCTGTTGCTGCACACACTGGGGGTTAATCCAGGCAGCTCTGTGCCTCGTAAACCTGATGTTTGATGCGCAAGAGGGGTGGTCCGTGTCCAGGAGGCCGGGCGAGCCATCAATGTCACCAGGGTCATTGCTGATTCCTTCCCAGGGGTCCACAGGAGAGTCCTGCCGGCCCGCAGACTGTGACACCATCTTCGAGGCTCAGGGCTGGTGTGAATTCCCTTGTGCTGTTGGATTAGGACCTTGAACTCACCACCTGGTCAGCTAGAGGGCTGGGGAGCTTATCTGCAATGAGCAAGAATCATTCACGATAAACAAGGGCTCGATCATATTTTTAACCCCAAATTCTTTTAAGGAAGCAAAGAAACAAGAAATAAAGTTTGTACTTCGCCCTATACAACACAGTAAATTCCGCTTGGATTTAAAAGGAAAAAATTAATAAATGAATTGGCCGTAAAACTAGAAGCAAATGTAAGGGATATGACATTGGGATAGGAAAGGGATTTCAAAGCATAAAAATATTATTTTTATACCAGGATAAAGTCGTATAAGGATACTGCTGATAAAAAAACAGGTAAAAATGTAATACATACATGCAGTATTCCAATAAAATTAAATAAACTCAAAATGGGAATGCCATCTGGAAGTAAAGACACATTTTCATAGTTTCTTATTTTTATTTAGTTTGTGTTTGTATTTCAACAAAGTAGGCAAGTGGCATGTGAAACTGACAACAACCAATAGCACTGAAAACTTTCTTCTGTATAACTTTACATGAGTTTGTAATACTTACTCAGATTATAACAGCAATACGAATTTATGATTAGCTTATAATATCTAAAGACCACACTACAAACCTAGACTCTGTCTTTAAAATGGTCCGCTCACTTTTCAGCTCCGTTTGTAGCTTTAGTAAATTAGGTAGTGATTACAATGTTGAGAGCCACACAAATGGAACGCGCTCTCGTCACTAATTACAGGTCCAGCACATGTGTCTTCCTAATGTTCTCCCACTGTCCTTCATGTTGTAAAGCTCCAAACAGCCTTCAACAGCCAAAGCAAGGGTGGCAGGGGGAAGGTTTAGAGGTGGAGATGTCTGCTTGGGCACTGACCCTAAAGGAAGGGCGAAATCCATGGGCACGCTGCAGTGAGCCTGAGACTTTGGTCCTCATAAAGTTCCAGGGCTTTAAACACCATCATTATATATAGGCGGCTCCCACATGGATCTCTATTCATGACCTCCCATAACTCTGGGCTAGCGTATCTTACTGCTTATTTGACGTTTGTCCAGGGGGCATCACAGCCTGATATATCCAAAATAGACACTGATTTTTTTTCCCCCCAAATCTGCTCCTGCCTGGTTTTCCCCATCTCAGCAACCCCCTAGTTGCTGAAGCCCCAAATGCAGGAGTCAGTACTGACCCTACCTTCCCAGGCTCTCCACCTTTAACCTACCAGCAAGCTTATATCTACAGCTACCACCCTAGTGTAAGTCAGCATCTTCTCCCACTGGACCTCCTGCCATCTTCCCAATGGTCTCCGTGCTTCCACTCTCAACCTATTTATAATCAAGTTATTCAGAGACATCTTTTATAAACCTAAATCATTCCCCTAATCGACCCCCGCCCCCATAGCTTCCCATCAAATCTGGAATAAAATCCAAAATCCTTACCTTGTCCTCCAGGCATGACATGATCCTGTCCTGCAGACCTCTCTCGCCTGTCCAACCTCCGGAAGTCCCAACCACGCAGCAAACTCTTGGGTCCCACACGCTCTCGCCCCCTCTCTGTGCCCCGTCGTAATCTCTCTGCTTGGACCACTCTTCCCTCAAATGATCACACATCTGGCTCCTTCCTGTGTTATGCGTGCCTGGGTTTATGAATGACTTCCTCAAAGAAGTCTTTCCTAACTACCTCTCTTAACGTAGTTCCCTGGTTACGCCTTCTCACATCACTTCGCTTAATTTTCATCACAGTAGTGCTCACTTCCTGATACGGTCATCTCTGTCTACCCCCCTGACTAGAAGCTCCAGGAGAGCAGGGCCCTTGTCCAAGAGTGGCAGATGGGGGCTCAGTGAAAGTTACAGACTGAGTGAATAAATCCAACAAAGTGGAAATAAAGTCACGGGTAGAGGAAAGACTTTTGTGGTCGATACAACTGCTCTATTATGGTAGCAGACTTACTCATCCAGGGATGGAAATGAATCAATGTTTCCTAAAGATACAAAATTTTTCTCACCCAGTGCTTGCAAATAGACCAAAAGAAGGTAATGTGGAAACTGGGTTTTCTTGATTTGTGGGTCCTCCATTGTAGATCATAGTTTCTGGAGTGATGTAGGACATCTATATATATATATATCATCCTGAGAACACGGCACAAGCTCCAAATCACCAGTCACAAAATATCACAGGATTTGGTGATAACGGCCAGCACTCACTACCTGAAGTGTTTCATCTTCCTTCTCCTGACCTCAAATCTCACTTTGTGCCCCAATTTCTCTTTGTCACACATCTTTTCCTCTCCAGTAATTTCAAGTGTTATAATTACCAAAAAACCCACTCATGACTATGGTTTTATAAAATGCTAAAAACACAAAAGCCTGGAGTAAAAAGTGAAGCAGTGCCACTGCACCAAGCCCCCACCAATCCTACTTCTTTCCCAGAAATAACACTGTCAACCATTTTATTCCATCCAGACCTTTTTCTGTGAATTAACATACATATGTCAGATCAGAAGATATGTCTTATTTTCTTTTTTATATACACATGAGATCATAGTAAACATACTCTAAACATACCTTCTTTTTCTCTCAGCAACATGTCTTGAGGTATATATTCTTTTTTTTTTAATATTTATTTATTTATTTACTTACTTATTTATTTATGGCTGTGTTGGGTCTTCGTTGCTGCGTCAGGGCTTTCTCTATTTGCAGCAAGCGGAGGCTACTCTTTGTTGCAGTGCGCGGGAGGTAGCTCCTCTTGTTGCTGAGCATGGGCTCTAGGCACGCAGGCTTCAGTAGTTGCAGCACACGGGCTCAGTAGTTGTGGCTCACGGGCTCTAGAGCTCAGGCTCAGTAATTGTGGCGCATGGGCTTAGTTGCTCCGTGGCATGTGGGATCTTCCCTGATCAGGACTCGAACCCGTGTCCCCTGCATTGGCAGGCGGATTCTTAACCACTGCGCCACCAGGAAAGTCCCATTGAGGGTGTATATTCTTTACCTTAACTATTTTACCACTTTTTATGGTACAAATGTACCATAAGTTCTTAGCCAGACTCCTATTGATGAAACTTTTCAGTTTTTCACAATTATAAAATATACAGCAATGAACATCTTCATTCATGTTGCTTTTGATTGACTTTCTTTTACTAGATCTTTTCTTTCACTAGTGCCAATTTTAGTTCTGAGTCCATAGCCCATGATAATCTCACTATTTCCAAGAGGATGAAGCTATGTCAGTCATGTTTTATTCTCAATTTTCTGCACATCGTATCTGGTTTTGTGTGTGAGAGATGATTACAGATATGAAATCATATGAAAAACACACAACCTCAAACAAATGGTAAGCAGTAGTGATACCTGTGTTTTTATAAACAGTTTAAAGTTAATAATTCAAAGAGAGTGACGTTATTTATGAGCCTCCCAGATATGGAATCAACTGCACTGGGCAAAAACAGACTTCCTTATAAAAAGTAATTTTCAGAAGCAGATGCTTGTTCTACTTCCTTCTAGAAAGGTGTTCTTGCTTCACACAAATAGCCAGCAGCTGCTGGCTTTGCCAGGTTATAGAATAAGAACATTTTAGAGCTGGAATAGGCCCACAGAAATTCAAAGCCATATCTAAGGTCACAGCTGGGTAGTGGCAGAGAAAGGATGACAAGCCAGGTTGGACACTCATTAAGGAGCATGAGTTTCTCTGACATGCAGACTGACACAGAGGAGAGAGCAATGATTGGAAATAAAGTCCAGACCCTGGTGATGACAGATCATCTCCATTTCTTGATCTTTGGGGCAACAGATAATTCAGGAGATACCAAGATATGGTTGCTGGTTGTGTTGCTTATTGCCACATTGCTTGTAGACTGTTATTCAATTAAACCAATATTTATTGAGCGTCTACTACATGACTGGCAGTGTTTTTGTTCTGGTAGCACTGGGGTAACAGTGGTGACTAAAGTAAGTTTCCTGCCCTCCAGTAGCTTACATTCTGGTGGAGGGGAGACAGGGACTAAACACATTCATAAATTTCAGGCACTGACTGGCAGCAGGTAACATGGGTCTAAGGAATGCCTGGCATCTTCTCAAAGTCCTTCCCACTGTCACAAATGAGCTCCCTTGAATCAGAGATGCTTAGTTGCAAAGATAAAATCAATTTCCAAACACATTTTAAAGGAAGAGAAAGCCAGTTGCAAAGCTTACTGTCATTTCTATTGAGATTTTCCTACTGAAGGTAAACACGGGCCAGATTACTAGTTAACACATGTGCAGCAGCAAAGGCCCTAGACAAAGGAAAGACTCCAGGACTCGACCCGCAACACCCCAAGTCATTCTGGAAGGTGCCTGAGCACTGGAGTCATTGGTCCCATTGAGAATGACTGCATTACTAGGGACACTGCTGAGATACAGTGTCCGCTGCAAAGATGTAACCTTTGCAAGAGGGGCGGATCACTCACCGTGAACCTCTATAGAGACCTGCAAGACAAAAGTCTTGCAGACCATAAGCAGCCAGCATTTTGATGGTAGCGAGACGGCTTTAGCTCCTAATACCCCTAACAATCTTAAAGATACTCCAGGGCTAGGAGCAAGCATGTCAGGTTTAGGATTTAGGACTTTCTCTGCCTCAGCACTAGTACCTGAATACATTCCTGGGAGCATCAAAGACTCATCTTAAATGTTACCTTCTCTGTGAGGCCTCCCTGGTCACCCTGTAAATAATGGCAACTGCCCCTCCCCCGTAGTTCCTCTCCCCCTTCGCAACTATCTTTCTCTCCTTACTCCTCAGCACTAATCTTCATTTCATTTAACCTCAGTGACTAACACCCACTAGAATGTAAAATCTTTGAGGGCATTTCAAAAGCTTTTAATTTTCTTCACTGATCTGTCCCTAGTATCTAGAACAGGGGCATATCATAGGTACTCACTAAATATATTGAGTATATGAATAAAAGAATGAACAAACTAACCAACAGTACCTAAGCATGGTTATATTAGTTATTTCCGTTGCCCAAGAAAGGAAGCCAAGAACAGATGTCACCCTGTAGAAGAAACTGGAGATCACGACCTAAAATATCTGCCAACCATTTCCTTAGAATAAAGGGTGTTAGAGAAGAGAAATCACAAACAAGAGTTGAGGGTAAAAGGTCAAATTCATTTCTCTCAGTTTTATGGTGTCTTACTGAGCATGCCAGGTAAGAGACAAAAGCAAGCAGAGAATGAAATGATCTTTAACCACAGCATGTGAGCTCTTTGGTTAACACAGACCCCAGAACCTCTTCCCATCTTTCTGTATCTACTTCCCTTCATGCTTTGACTTTAAGCAAAGGCTAATGTCCCCCCAAGGATGTCTACAGACTCAAGCGATCACAGATCACACAGAAACCTTTAAGATGCCCAATAATGCAACTCCATAGCTTCTATAACAGTGGCCAGGAATCAGAGTAAACGGCAGTTTTGAGACAGCTGCACCTTCACTGCACATGTGCTGAATGCTGTGTTCTCATACGAAAAGCACCAGGAAGGTAACAGTGCCGTACCACAATGGTGGCTGGTGGCATCCCACGACTCCTCTCCGTCCAACTCAACCTTTGGCAATGACCCTTCATTTTGAAGGTCTGTTGTCAGAAGAACACAGAGGAAGGACAGAAAGCAGGGTGGGGTGGGAAGGGGAAGACCCAGACAGGAAAAAGGTCAAGGAAACCCAGGTATTTGCCTAAGAAAACTGCAGGGTTGCACAAGATGCACAAATGACTAACTTTCTGTGTTCACTGCATATGTCACACTTACCACTCTCGTTCTGCACAATGAAGATTTATGATATTTCGGGTGTTATTAGGCCAATTTGGGAACTGAAATGCAGACCTTTAGGGGACTTGCCCAAAGTCTCACCATTAGTAATCAGCAGAAGTAGAATAAAAATAAAAGTCCAACACCTGATCCAAAGTTCCTTCCACTGGTATTTACATGTTCCATTTGGGCTGAAATTAGCAGGATATTTTCAATTTCTTTAGCAAAGTAATTTTAAGAATTTCCCCATCAGAATTGTCACAAAGCATGGGATTAATAACCACACAGCTACATATATTTGATCCCATGCCTTTAGAACAGTTGTCCCCAGAATTTCATATGACTTCCTACTTGTAAAAAAAAAAATCGTTGCATTTACATCTCCAATATAGGACTATTTACTTATAAACCTTACATATACACAGATATTCTAATGCATTGTATAATTATAAAGCATCATTGAAAAGATGCAAGAACATAGCATTTTGTTCTTGTTTTCCAATGAATCATCTTGTACCCTAGAGGTACATAACTTCCACTTTGGGGATCACTGCTCAAGTAATGCTTAACTCAAAAATCAATAACAGGGACTTCCCTGGTGGCACAGTGGTTAAGAATCCGCCTGCCAATGCAGGAGACACGGGTTCAAGCCCTGGTGCAGGAAGATCCCACATGCCGCGGAGCAACTAAGCCCACAAGCCACAACTACTGAGCCCGTGCACCACAACTACTGAAGCCTGCGCACCTAGAGCCCGTGCTCTGCAACAGGAGAAGCCACCGCAGTGAGAAGCCCACGCACTGCAACGAAGAGTAGCCCCCTCTCGCCGCAACTAGAGAAAGCCCACGCATAGCAGCGAAGACCCAACGCAGCCAAAATATAATTTGAAAAAAAGAAACAATAAAAAACATCAATAACAAAAAAGACTTATACATGAATATAATTCGATAACTAAATAAGACTTAGAAAAATATTAATACAAAAATTTACCCAAAGTAAGGGTGGGTACCTGCACTTGAAAGATAGCTAGATTCCCATATTTGGGCAAAATAAAACGGGGAGCCATATTATTGATAGAAAACGGTCTGACAGTTCCTCAGATGGTTCAACATCCAGTTACCATTTGAACAAGCAATTCCACTCCTGGCTATATACCCAAGAGAAATGAAAGTATATGTTACCACAAAAACTTATACATGAATTTTAAAAATCGAGATGTAATTGACATACAGCCCTGTATAAGTTTAAGGTTTACAGCATAATGATTTGATTTACATACACTGTGAAGCAATTTTCACAGTATGTTTAGTGAACTTCCATCCTCTCATATAGGTACAAAATTAAAGAAATAGAAAAAAACTTTTTTTCTTCTGATGAGAACTCTTAGAATTTACTCTCTTAACCATTTTCATATATAACATACAGAAGTGTTAATTATATTAATCATGTTGTACATTACATCGCTAGCACTTATTTGTGTTATAGCTGGAGGTTTGTACCTTTTGACTGTCTTCATCCAATCCCCCTCCCCTCCCCCTCCAATCTCATCACTGACAACCACAAGTCTGATCTCTTTCTCTATAAATTTGTTTGTTTTTGAAGTATAATTGACCTACAACACTATGTTAGTTCCTGTTACAAAACAGTGATTTGATGTTTCTTTACCTACATGAATGTTAATGGCAGTATTATTCATAATAGCTAAAAAGTGGAAACAACCCAAATGTTCATCGATTGAAAAATGGATAAACAAAGTACACTACAGCCATATAATGTAATATTATTCAGCCATAATAAGGGAAGTACTAATGCATGCTACAACATGGATGAGCCCTGAAAACACCCTACTAAGTAAAAGAAGCCAGTGACAAAAATATTTCTTATGTATTTATTTATTTATGAATGAATGAAATGTCCAGAATAGGCAAATCCATAGGACAGAAAGTAGATTAGCAGTTGCTTTGGGGGATGGGAAGATAGGGGGTAACAGGTAAAAGGTATCTTTCTGAGGTTCTAAATGTTCTCAAACCAGCTGTGGGAATTCTGGCACATACCTGTGAAGACGCTAAAACCACTGGATTGTACACTTTAATTGGGTGAATTCTATGTTACGTCAATTCTATCTCAATCTCAATAATGCTGTTGAAAAAATGAAATGGGCCAAGTACCCATCTCCCTTCAAAAAGGTCTGGAAAGACTACAGAGCACTGGTATTTTGTGGGCCACAGGGATCAAAGGAGCACAAGCTGTAAGTCAGGCTGAGAACAAAAGCACTGAAAGCTAAAAGGGGAAAAAGAGAGTAGATACAGGGAGTACGGAATAAATGTCCCTGAAGTAGGCATGGAGAAGGGAGAGAGTAAGTAGAAGTGAAAATGCCATGACTGAACTATGTAGGAAAAAAAAAAAAAACCCAAGGGAGAGTAAGGACAATACCATCGGCATGATGGCTGAATAACGGGGCACTGATTGTCTACACTGAGGGCTCCAAGCGTCCACCCTTATCTTTACACAAGCACTGCAGGGGAGGTTCTGCTGGTCCCAATTTAGAGATGGGAAAACAAAGTCAAAGAGATTAAGTATCATGGTCATGTTTGGTTAAGTGCCTATCTTTTAGACATATATACAGAAGGATTTGGAAATAATTGATAGAATTTCTTGAATTTGCTTTAAAATAAAACAGTGCCAGTGGGGGGATATGGATGAAACACAATTGGCCACGTTGATCATTGTTGAAGGTGGGAGAAGGGCACATGGACCGTTCTCTCTACTTAATGGTTGAAATTTTCCATAAGAAAATTCCCAAGTTAAAAAAAGACCTTCAACATGTGCTATATCTGTCCGTGTGTCCCTAAGTTACCTCTCTGACCTCCTTATCTACCTCTGTACCCCTACACCTCTATACCCCTCTGCAACCCTACACCACTATACTCCTCCACACCCATACACCCTTCTACCCCCCTGTCTTACTCAAATTTACCTTTGGGTTGAGAATTTCCCTATCACCCTGTTAAAAACTGCATCCCTACAAGTATACACTATCCCCATTTACTGCTTTTTTTTTTTTTTGCCACACTGCACAGCATGTGGGATCTTAGTTCCCTGACCAGGGATTGAACCCGTGCTCCCTGCAGTGGAAGCGTGGAGTCTTAACCACTGGACCACCAGGGAAGTACCTGCCCTGTTTCTTTTTCCAAAGCACTCATCCTCTGAGAGCATTCATCATCATCGGTTCATTACTAACACTTAGATGGCATTTACTATGTGCCTGACACTGTTCTAGGCTTTCTACACACACACACACACACACACACACACACACACACACACACACACCTGATCCTCCTAACAAGCTATGAGGTAGATATGACAACACTGTCTTTAGTTTACAGATGAGAAACTGAGGCACAGTTAGTCAGTGGAGCCAGTTTCCCGCCCAGGCAGTCTCGCGCCAAGTCCACATTCTTACCTACAACAGCACAGGGGTGAAGGGAAGACCTTTAAATAGCACAGATCCAAACATCACTCCAGATCATCAAAATTCACCAAGCACGGACTGGCTGCTGTGAGCCTGGCCACATCAGTAACACTGACACGGTTCCCTCCCTCAGCCCAAATCTCCATCAAGACCACAGTCTAAATTAAGAGTGAGAACCGCCCCCCCCAAAAAAAGATTTTACATAGGTCACAGGGCAGTTCAAATGATTTGACAACTGAACTGTATTGTTTAAAATAGCCTTAATATAAGCATATACAGAAGTTCAAGTTCCCTCACCTACCAGATTTAAACTGGCTGTCCCAAAAGCTGTCTTCTAAGAACAATTGCCAAAGAAAGAAAGAGAGGATAGGGAAGTAACTTACATATATTTTCAGGACTCGGTTGTTCTCTGACCCACTATAGCTTGTTGGAATAAAATGATGTAGAATGTGAGGATTAAAAAACAAACAAACAAAAAAACCCCTCCATCCTCCAATTTTCATCACCTGAACTCAACCAGAGAAAAGCATGTGCTGGCTGTGAGTGTTATTCAATGTTACTTGCCAGAAAAACTTTGAGGTCTAATTTGCATTTATCTCTTTTAATAAATGTAATGCTAAGGATCCAAGAACAGAACTAAAGAATTTTTTAAAACAATTTTCGAACATAATTGTTGGGTAAATCACATTGTGTGTAGTCTCCTCCAGCTTTTACTCATTTGCCACCTGCCAGCCTACTGTTAACCGATGACAAAAACACTTTGAAACTTCCCTTTACATGCTGAGAAGTATTTCTTTCACAGTTCACACTCCATGTTCAGGTGAGAAATAAAGCGTTCACTCAATTTGGGATTATCATCACTATTTTGTGGATGAGAAAACCGAGGCTCAGAAAAAGGAAGTAAAGACCACACAGCAACTTGGCAGCAAGCTCAGGGTCCTGGATCCCTGCTCCAGAGCCCTTAGTCTCACTCCTGACTGCCTGTATGTGTGGGAGAAAACCCAGCGCAGAAGTTAAGAAACAAACACAAGAGTACCAATCAAATGTAATTGTTATGCCAATCTGAGAGAAATTCCTCACTACTAGCTGTGTGACCTTGGGCAAGGCACTCAACGTCTCTGTGCTTCAGTTTCTTTACAGACTTTTGTGAGAACTAAATGGATTGTAACACGGAGTCTGGCACACAATAGTCTATAAAAGTTAGCTTTATTATCACCCTTTGTGTTATTTGATAAAGATTTACAGTTCTGTATGAGACAATCTAGTTTTATTTCCCAATCTCTTAAATGAGTCATCTTTCAACTCCTTTCAGTTAAAATGGAAAAGCCAGCCAGAGGTCTTGTTTGGTATCATGAAAAGATACAATATGACATACAGGCTCTAGTACTGCTCATGTTTATAGCCTCTGGAAGGCTGGACACGCTTATCTCAAATGGACTGCTTAAATTTTAACAGTAACACAACCAACCATGCGAATCTCTCCTTTCAGTATTAGATATATGAATCTAAATTTAGTAATAAGAGAAATTATCCTAACTTGTCCTTGCTATTATGTGCTATGATTTGTGTGGGAAACATTTCCTGAGCTCTTTACTTAGCTTCCTCTAAAGGCATTCGAATTAAAATGCTTATTCTTGGATGTCTATCCTTGGCTCTGACAGAATTTTCCCCGCGTCAGAAAACAAGAACTCCAACTTCAGAAAGCCAGCAATGCTTTCAGAGCTAAACCTGACCTCCCGAAGAACATGTCCAATCAAGTCTAACCCCCCAGCCGCTCCAACAAAGACTTTCAACTTTCGTGCACTCTCCGAGCACCTCCCCCGCTTTGTACCCGCCCTAAAGAAGCTGATGAACAAGGCAAAGTTCCTGTCCCCTGATGTCACACTGTGCTGGGCAGTTTCACGATGGCTGTGCCGTGAAGAGGAACTGCAACAAGAGATTGAGAAACCGACACAACTCGCCCCTCTGACAGGTAACCAGGAAAACGCCCGCACTGCCGCGAAGTTTCTGCCTTAACTCGGCTATGAGCAAGGTTCCGTTGGTGGCCAGGAAAAAGGCGTGGGCAGCAATGCTTAATTTGTACAAACCACACTTTATACTTTTCAAAATACCACCCTGCCTCCAATTCTCTTCCAAACCACCCGGTGAGGTGGGGCAGGAATCATCCCCACAGCTTCTCACACAAGCAAACTGAAGTTCAACGAGGTTTCCTGACTTGCTGAGACCTCACTGCTATTCGGCCTCAGGACAGGGTCCAAGAAACCCAAGTCTGCCGACCCTCAGTCCTTTGCACTTTGCCTGCACATCTTCAATTTAAAGATCCTTCCAAATTGCACTGGCATAACACAGGGCAGCTCTCGAATATCCCCTTTCCTTTGAGTCTTCGTGCCCATTAAGGCTAAAGGACCCCTCTTCTGAAGGTCCTCTACCTTCTCCAAGCCGACAGCATCAATTTCGCAGGAGGTCGGTAGCAAACCTCCCGCGCGGCCACGGGCAGGCGGGGTGAGGGTGACACGCAGCATCCGCTTTCCCCGCTGCAATCTCAGCAGGTGGATGTCACACCTGGCGCCCGGACGAAACCTTGCGCGGCGCTTTCGCGCTCTAACCTAGTTCAGTTAAAGCAGCCAAAAGTTGCTTGCCACCAGGTTTGGGCGTGTTAGGCGCGTGCTCCTCCGCGGGCCTTCGCCTGCCGGGTGGGCGCTTTTTGTGGAACCGGGAGAAGCCACCGAGTCCGGAGCCCAGCGTCCAGGACCACGCAGGGCGCAGGATTCGCGCTGAGAGTCGCCCTGCGCAAAAGTGCCTGGTGATCCGGCTCCTGCGCCCCTCCGGCCCCAAGCCGAGCACAGGGTGGTCCCCACCCTCACCCCCTGCACGGCAACTCCACAAAAATCCGCCACCCTTACCCAGATGCCCCCTCCTACCTTCTCCCTGGGGCGGGCGGGACTGGGCACTGCCCTGACCTACCTTGGGGTCCCCCGAGTCTCCGCTCTGCTCTCGCCTATCTGGAGTCCCTCCCAGCCCCCCACTCCAGCTGCCTCCCCCTCTCCCCCCGCCTCCCGCAGCTCTCGCGTCCCCGGCGCCGCCGGGCTCAACCAAGCGGCGGAAAACCATGTGGGCGCCGCGCGGCGTCTCCTCTCTGGCGCGGCTCCGAGCCGCGTGGCGCGGTCACTGCGCCCCCCAGCGGCCGAGAGAGGGAGCGAGGAGGGGGGAAGCGGCGCCCTGACGCCGCCACCCCCATCTCCCCGCGCCAACCAAAAAATCCGGGGCTCCGGCAGCGATCCTAGAAGCTCCCCAGGGAAGCGAAGCGCCACTCCCCGGCCTGCTGCCCGCGGGGAGACGCCAAAGAGGCGAGCTGGAAGCCACTCGGGCCCCCTGCGCTCCCCCCGACACCGGGCCCTGGGTGATGCGGGCTGGGGACCGCCCGAGCAGCTGTGCTCCCTTCTCCCTCGGTTCCCTCCGGAAATCCCACCCTACCCCTCGCTGGGGGCCCAGATGGAACGGCGCTTTCCGGGGTCGAAACGAGATAATCACACACCTGGCGGACTTAAATGTCCAACCCCAAAGCTCAAAGCATTGGTCTTTAGCGTCAGTGCAATTGCCTGAAATGATGATCTTCCTTAGTAATTTGGATTCAAGTCTGCACTGCAATCAATGGGCCCAGCGGGGACCTGCAACTTACCCGGAGCGCGAGCCGCGTCTTTCTGACCTCAGCGGGCTGCTCCCCGCGGAACCCCACTCCGAGGACGCCACCGCCAGCGTTCGTCCAACCTAATCGTCCTTGACCGCTTGCAGCGAGGGTTTGGAAACCCATCACAGCTGTGCCGCGCAGAGCACGCAGATCGCGGTGGAGGCTGGCGAGAAGCAGCCAACCAATACAGAAAGTTTTCACAAATAGAAACCTAAGCCCTGACAGTACGGCTGAGTGCACGACGTCCCCCGGCCCCTAGGGAGCTTCAGCGCGCTCCAGCAGCGCCCTAACTAACGGCTCTAGGGGAAAGAATCTCCCAGTTACCTGCCCCGGTAACAACACGCAGGTGAGAGCCAGTCCTGGCCTTTCTGCTCGGTAAAACCAAACCCGCACCGCAATCCTTTTGGTTCCTTGGCTTTGTCCTTTGTCACTTCCAGGTTGTGGAACCATGCCAGAGGTATTTTTGGCTTTATTTGCCGGGGGTCTCTCTGAAACATACCTCCTTGGCGCAGCCTGGCGTGGAGTTAGTTAAGGGGCGGCGGCGCGTAGACGCTGCTTCTTCAGATGGAAACCTAAGTGAGAGCCAGGATCACAGGCCGGGTGAACGCTAGCTGTCAATCACCCGCTTCCGTGAGGGCAGCCGGTGTGGAGCCCAGATTGGCTTAGACCTGAAAGAGCTCTGGACATTTGGGGTTCTGTCTCAGGAATTCAAGTCTGCTGAAGGCCGACTGGGAAGGGCTTACACTAAACTAGATCAAGAAAGAAAAGGGCATGGGATGTGTGCTAACGTTTGCCGAGTCTCTGCTACGTGCCAGGTACTTTTTCTGATTATTTTCAGCAGTCGTATCAACATCCCCGAGAATAACAAATCATTTATTCCCATTTCACAGAGGAGAGATCTGTGGCTTAGAGAGGTTAAGTTACTTGCCCAAGGTCACACAGCCAGGGAGTAGCACAGTCAGGCTTTGAAAGCAGATGTATCTAACACAAAACCCTATGTCCAATTGCCACTGTGCCACTAGCAAGACACAGAGGAAGAGTGAAATGACACAGAAGGGGCCAAGCCAGAGCCTTTTTAAGGAATATTTAAAGGAGGAATCAGGAGGAAGCTGAGAGAAAGAATCTTAAAACAAGGGCAAATGTCATGCAAAGTAAATCAGAGAGTCTACTAGTCAAAAACAAACAAACAAACAAAAAACAACAACAAAAAAAACTGAGTAGGTGCTAGACTGGAGAGTCTCAGGCAAGAAAAGCATTCTTGTAGGGAGACTAGGAGATTCTGGACCAAGACGGTAAGGTTTGGTCAGTTCCCTCTGAAGCCACTTTGAAATCAGCTTTACTAACAGGTAAGGAGGTAAGTAGCCTGGCCTATGGACTGTTGTGTGGGGCATCCTATGAATTTGAATGTACACATTCCACATCTAATCACAGATAAAGGAAGCCCACATTCTGGAGGAGTATCTCTAGAATTAAGAAAATTCGAGGACAGGTTTTTTCAAATTAGGAATACTCACTGGAAATCTGCCCTGACCCCTCAGGGATCTGGAAGTAGAATTTTCCAGTCACTAAATGCTGAGGGATAGGCTTTCCAAGACTGCCTTATTGACTGGTCAGTCCTGAAAAAGTCACAGATAATTACAAACCAAGAACCATGCGGGAGAAGCAGAGGCAAGTTTTATTTTTTCATGGGGAAGGTCATCTGCCAGGTCACAGTGCCCTCCAGGCCCCAGGTCTCAAGGGCAGTGAGAGCAAGTACCAGGAAGAACTTAGCGCTTCAGCCAGCAGGGCTCCCGCCCAGCACCCGCTAGTCACACACAAAGCTCCTTTGTGACCGGGACGGCCTTGTAGGAGACTACAAGCCTGGCAGCTGCCCGTCCAAACCCAGCCAGGCTGCACAAGAAGTTATTTGTGCCAGGAGCAGAGATGCGACCCTGCTTTTGAGCTCAGCTGACAGAGCCAGCAAAGCGGAAATCAGCTTCTGTGCAGAACAGGAAGGAACTGAGCTGAGATGAACGGCAGAAGGAGCTTCAAGAAGGCGCCTAGGGCTTCCCTGGTGGCGCAGTGGTTGAGAATCTGCCTGCCAATGCAGGGGACACGGGTTCGAGCCCTGGTCTGGGAGGATCCCACATGCCGCGGAGCAACGAGGCCCGTGAGCCACAATTACTGAGCCTGCGCGTCTGGAGCCTGTGCTCCGCAACAAGAGAGGCCGCGACAGTGAGAGGCCCGCGCACCGCGATGAAGAGTGGCCCCCGCTTGCCACAACTAGAGAAAGCCCTCACACAGAAACGAAGACCCAACACAGCTATAAATAAATAAATAAATAAATAAATAAATTTTAAAAAATAAAAAAGAAGGCGCCTAATGGTATGGTCACCATGCAGACGTGCAGGGAAAGAGGGACCATCCTGCGTGGGAGGGAAGCCAGGACACGCGCCAGGGAGTGGAAGAGCCAAGGGAAGCTGCATTTGGCTTGTCTCCATTTCTTTTCTTCCTGTCTGTCTGTCTGAGAGATACCCACTTTTTTTTTAACCCACACAACCCCAAATCTGTATGATTCCATTTACATGAGGAAGCTAGAATAGGCAAATTCATGGAGACAGAAAATAGAATAGAGGGTACCAGGTCCTGGAGGAGGGAAAATGGGGAGTTGTTTCATGCGTACAGAGTATCTGTTTAGGATGCTGAGAAAGTTCTGGATATGGATAGCGGTGATGGTTGCACATTACTGCAAATGTACTAAATGCCACTGAATTATATTCTTAAAAAATGTTTAAAATAGTGTTATGTATATTTACCATAATGAAATATATATATGTATTTTATTATAATAAATACATATGTATGTATTGAAAATCTACTATCACGATGTGATACTTCTTTGGAGTAAAAGCCCAAGTGAAAGCACTATGCTAAGAGAGGGGCCCCGACCTCTGGGGATTAGTTTCTTAAATTTTAATAAATCTTGCTCTCTTTTGCTTTCCTTTAGGGGTGTCAGAGACCGGCTTTTGGGTTGTTGCACGTCTCCCATTTGGAAGGAAGAAGAGTCCTGCCCTTTTACTATTTGCTTCTGCTGTGATAGGTAGCCTGGGGTTTGTTAGTGGCATACTCAGAGATACCACACCCTGAAAGAGCCTCTTTACCTGTAAGAGACAGAGGCAGTTAAAACAAAAGGATTGTGGCCCCAGGTGAAAATACTCTTTGCTTCAAGGAATACCAGGCACGACAGTCCCACAGCTTCAGGCAAACCCCGATCCCCAGGGTCAGCCTGTTCCATGGAGATGTCAGGATGAGGGGCCGGTGCCCTTGGCCTGACAGGTAACGAGTAAATATTGTCCCCTAGTCCTCCTCTCTCTCTTCAACACACAATTCCTGCTTTTCCTTTTTGAAGATGCTCTCAGCTGGATGAGTAGAACCGGAAGCTGCACCTGTTCTCTGGTCTATTTTCGTGATGAAAAATGTGGTATGCACAAAAATCTGAGGTCTCGCATGAGTGCAATGGTAAACAGTTATCTGCGTTAGAACTAAAAATAGTAAGTTGTTTGTATTCCGTCTTGCCCACTAGATTGTGGACCCAGAGGACCTTACTTATTTCTGAATTCCTTCCCCCACGATGCCTCCTTCCCAGGACCTAGTCCTGTACTTCATATGTTTTAGGTGTTTCATTAAAATTCCAACTGTTCATGTGGCTTGTGGGGTGTGATTTGAATGCCATCCTACAAAAGAGGAAGACATTCAGCTAAGATTATCCCATGTTTGGAGACAGTTAGTGTGTCCAAAGTTCAGTGTCATAGTCAACATTTAAAGTGTTCTTTACTGTGGTCTCAACCCAATTTTCAGTCTCTTCTTTCACCCCTGCCTCAATTACTCTAAGATCCACAATGGCCCACCAATTGCTCTGGGAGAATTCTTCATATTTTCCTACCTTTGTAACTCAAGCCATTAACCACGTCTTATATTTTTCACACCTGCTTCCCAGAGCTGACCCTTCAGTGTTTCATGCCTGACATTTCATTAGTTTCTGTGGGAGCCTTCTTTTCCACATGGATGGTTTGATAAGGAAAGGCTGAAACACCTAAATAAAATCCTGTATGGCTGGTATTGAATTTTTCTCCAAAATTCTGTTACCATAACAAAGTTACCTTATTTTTCTAAATTTTTTTTCTAAATTAAATTAAGTTTAACTTGGTGTCTCTACTTGAATAAGTGGCAAGAAAAATCTGTCGTGTATTAGAGAGCCTTGCTCCCTCCCTAGATTTTCTCAAGAGCCCAGATGCTTACGTAATGTTCGAGGAAAGATTTCTGGTCTTTGTTCCATCATGGTCACTGCATGATTCTCATTGTTGAAGTCTATTACTTTGGGAAGTTCCATCACTCTGTGCCAAACGTGGGTGCAAGGATCCTTCGCCAAGCTCTTAGGGATGCATTTACTCAGCATCCAAATGTCCCTTCAGAGAGTCTGACCCTCTCTCACAGGCCCTCTCCGTCCTTCCCATCAAAAATAAAAAAATAAAAGTAAAAAGTAAATAAAAAGAATCTCTCTTCCTTAGCTCCTACTTGAAGAAGCTACTTCCCACTCAGGCAACTCCTGCCTTTTTGCTTATCATATGAGAAAACCACAATTACACCAAATACAAAAATCTCTTAACTCTGACCTGGGAGACTCAAAGCCCTGCTGGCCCTTTCCAGGGAGGTAAGAGAAAAGTGGTCTCATTCATTCAGATTTTTCTGCAAAGCAGTAAGAACAAAACAACTGAGTTTCTTAAGAAATTATTTTGCCACATGAAATTTAAAAGATTAAAAAAATTTAACGTGCCAGTACAATGAATACCAATGGATGAACGGAAGTTATGTCTCTATAACATAGATGGATCCAACCAACAGCTTCTGTCTCACTGATTCATTTCAGCAGCCATTAAAATCATTCAGCTTTATTTGATGTTCTGATTTCATGTTCTCCAAGCTATCTTCTATTTAAAATTTGATTTTCTGTGTCAATTTGCCTACAGGGAAATGAGATGCTGACCAGCCAATATGGGCGTTCCCACCTACTCTATTTCCCCAGAGTTATATTTCTCACAGTAAATAGTAATAAATTATCATTCTTGCTTATATATAAATCTCCAGTGAGTTTCATCAGATTAAATCAGATCCCGTGATAGGGAGAACAGTGGTCCCTCAAAGATGTCCACATCCTAATCCCCAGAACCTGTAGCTATGTTATGTTGCATAGCGAGGGGGAATTTAGGTTGCAGATAGAAATAAGGCTGCTGATCAACTGACTTGGATGATTCCCCACGGGCCCATTGTAATCACAGCATCCTTATAAGTAAAAAAGGGAGGCAAGAGAGTCAAAGTGATGCAAGCGACAAAGATTCAACCAGCCATCGCTGGCTTTGAAGATGAAAGGAGGCCATGAGCCAAAGAATTGCAGGCAAGACCTAGAAGCTGGGAGAGACAGGAAATGGATTCTTCCCTGGAGCCTCCAGAAGGAATGTAGCCCAGCTGACACCTTGATTTTAACCCCATGAGACCCATTTTAGACTTCTGACCCCCAAAACTGTGCAATAACAAGTTTGTATTGTTTTAAGCCACTAAATTCTTAATATTGTGAATCAGCAATAGGAGACTGCTACAGCTCTACGATAGGGAATTGTTACTACTATAGCGATAGTACAGACCGCAAGAGACTGAGTGATTTTGATTGCACTGATGAAGTGCAGTTCCTGGAGCTGCAGTCTCGTATCCGTGTCAAACGGGTTCCTGCACTCCCCTGAAAATATCTCAATTTTTTTCCCTCTCTCTGATCAACAAAGTGCTCTGAACATAATATAGGCCCTTAAAAATATTTGTTGAATCAATGAGTTTTGGGCAAAATATAGAGACCGTGAGCCATAACTGGTGTATTATTGATAGTCTGAAAAATTTAAGGCTTAACCATTTCTCTATAACTAGTTGTGAGTGAATGCCTCTATTATCAAGAAATTGGTAGTTAAATTATATGGACTTGAAGTAACAGAGAATTTGGGATGAGAATACCCAGCTCTCTTTTCCACTTACAGGGAAAATGTGAATTCAATTTAAAAATCAATGCCTATTTCTGACTTACTTCACTCTGTATGACAGACTCTAGGTCCATCCACCTCACTACAAATAACTCAATTTCATCTCTTTTTATGGCTGAGTAATATTCCATCATATATGCTAACACATATATATGGAATCTAAGGAAAAAAAAAAAAGTCATGAAGAACCTAGGGGCAAGACGGGAATAAAGACACAGACCTACTAGAGAATGGACTTGAGGATATGGGGAGGGGGAAGGGTAAGCTGGGACAAAGTGAGAGAGTGACATGGACATATATACACTACCAAATGTTAAATAGATAGCTAGTGGGAAGCAGCCGCATAGCACAGGGAGATCAGCTCGTTGCTTTGTGACCACCTAGAGGGGTGGGATAGGGAGGGTGGGAGGGAGGGAGACGCAAGAGGGAGGAGATATGGGAACATATGTATATGTGTAACTGATCACTTTGTTATAAAGCAGAAACTAACACACCATTGTAAAGCAGTTATACTCCAATAAAGATGTTAAAAAAAAAAAAAAATCAATGCCTAGTCTTAGCCTCGGGTAGTAACTTCGCTCCTGCAAGAGGAAGCTTCATTTCTATTCCGAGGCGTGTGGAAGCTCTTCAGGCTGGCTGGTGAAAGAGCTTGTGACATTCTTGTCCACACAGCTGACACCCATATCATGTCCAGCACTAAACACTAGGCCTATTTGAAGAAGGAAAGGCAAGGAGAGCACGTCAATGAATCATGACAACGTTTGGTGAGCTAAGAAGAGTTCCCGAGAGTCCTGTTGTCATTCTCTGGTATTGGAGCTGCTGCCAGAGAGTCAAAGCAAGTGTGAATAAAAAGGTCCCTTGGAAAATGCCATCAGTTGGAAGTTGCTGACTCAAGAACCCTTCTGGGAAGAGATGTGCTTCTCACGTTGAGCTGTGTGCGGAGCTGACGCCCTGATTTGGCCACATTCACGCTCGCCAGGCTCCTACGGGCCAGGAGAGCTTTTTTGTATGTTCATTGCTCCTAACTGGTACTATATTTCTTTGGCTTTAGAACACTCCTATTTCAGTTTGCAGAAATATACGCAGCACATAGAGCAAAAAGAAAGCCTGGCTCGTTCGCACAGCTGCTCTAAGTTGAGTTTGGGTAGAATATAAGAGGGAAGAGGAGGGAGAGGTGCCTGGAGACTGAGTCTAAAGCCCCATTAAGGAGTTGGAGTCTTATCCTGATGGCAGTGGGAGCTCCTAAAGGGTTCTGAATGGTGGGACTGATGTTTGCATTTTCCTTCCTTGGTGATCTAATATTTCTTAAGTTCTCCAACGTTAATGTGCATAGGAATTACCTTGGATCTTCGTAAAATGCAGATTCGGATCCAGTAGCTCTCAGGTGGGGCCCCAGATGCTGCAACAAGCTCGTGGGTGATGCCGGAGCCGTGGACCACGCTTTCGGTAGCAAAGGCCTAAACAGAATTTCTTGTCTGCATTCACCACTGATTTTCTTCAGAGCCTGCAGGAAGGCAAGGGAGCAGCTGGAGGGCACACACAAAGCTCTTTTCCATCCTCAAAATGACTGTGTGTTTTCCTGGGGTGACCTAATAGCCCGGACAGAGAACATTGTGGCAATGTCCTTGGTCATTCATTCTGAGTGCTTCGTTTGTTCTGGACCATTGCTCAGACTCTCTGCACTTTTAGCTCAGAACTCTCTGTCTCATCTTGCCGTCTGTGTGCTTAGTTACCAAATAGGCATTGAAATCCCTTTTTCCTGCTGTCTTTAGCAGGATAGGTTTCTCCAGTTCTTGAGGATGACACCAAACCAAGAACATCACATTCTTCAAAAATGACCACTGTGCTGTGGTTTGGATAATTTAGGGATGTGAAGGAAGGTTGCAGATAAATAAATTAGGTTCCTTTAAATTGACATCACATAGAGAAACACAGGACTCTTAGAGCCTTTGCTTGGTCAATGTAGTATATATATACACCATTGTACACTATAAATGAAATGATAAATGTAAAGTATTTCAGCACAGTGTCTATCTAGCACAAAGGAAGCATCCAATATATGGTAGCTATTATTATTATTTTTACAAAATAACATACTAGTTTATTCAATGTTTTGCAACAATAGATTAACACCACCTTTTTGAAACAAATCACATCCAGTCTTATCGAATTTCTTTCCTCAATTGTAAAATAAGCATAATAATACTTGCATCTTCATGTTCATATAACTTCGTGGGTTCAAATTCTGGCTCTGCTACTTTTAGCTCTGTGACCTTGGACAAGAAACAGTGTCTCTGTGCCTCAGTTTCCTCATATGTGAAATGAGGCTAATAAGAATAGGTATCTCATAGAGTTGTTTTAAGAATTCAGTGAATGAATAGATGTGAAGTGCTACAGCAGAGGCTGAAACAAAGTCAGGCTCTGTAAATGTTGACTATCATTATTATTATTAGGGGAGGATTAGCTATGATAACGCCTGTGAAAATGAGTTGTCACATTGCACAAATGTAGGAGGAGCTTCAGGTGTATATGTGTGGGTGTGTGCATTTTTGGTCCTCGCCACAGCAATGAATAGTGGTTAAAGGTGTGGGCTCTGTAGCTATATTGTTCAGAATCAAATTCTGGATCCACATGTACCAGCTGTGTTTATTGGCAAATTACTCAACCTCTCTTTTCTTAAATATCCTCACTCATCTTAAAAGTGAGAATAATAATAATAATAGTAATAATACCTCCTTTATTGTATAGTTTTGTGGCATACATGCAATAATACACGCAAAGTGCTTTTCCATTGACTCAGCATAGTAAGTACTTAATGAATGTTAGCTCTTATGATTAGCTCTTATTTGTGATGGATCCAACGTCACTGAGGCCTTAACGTACCAACACTATTAATTCTCCAAGTTTTACAGCACAGTCTGACCTTGTGTGTCCATTTTGGCTAGTAAAGCGGATGGTGAGAGGCTGAATATTAAGTCCCAGCCTTGGATTTAGCTTATTCTACCTTATAACATGCAAACACTTAACACTAATCTGGATTTTTCCCCCCCTGGCTAATCATTACTTCTCAAAAATGCTGACCAAATCTGAAAATAATCTTCAGATCTGTCATTAATTTAAGACGTAATGCTTTCCAGTATGGCTAGCTTTCTCAAGCCACTCTCCCGCTGAATTACATTCATTACTGTAGTGGGTATTCAGTTTTGCCAAATTAATCTTTTAAGAGGGAGTAGTGACCATAAGAGTTGGAGTATTTTTCTTCTCTGAGTGGGGCATGGAGCTTGTTTATTTTTTTTATTAATTTTTATTGGCACGTGGTTGCTTTACAATGTTGTGTTGGGGCCTCCACTGCACAACAAGGTGAAACATACACATACAGATATCCCCTCCCTTTTGGACTTCCCTCCCATTTAGGTTACCACAGTGCATTAGGTAGAGTTCCCTGTTATGGTAGCTATTATTATCAAAATATATACTTGATAGACAGGTCGTGAGAGTTAAGTAAAGTAACGCGTGAAAAGCGCTTAGAACAGCACAAGGTAGATGTCGAGCACACTATAGCAATCACGTGATGATGATGATGGTGATGATGAAGAGGATAATGAGGAGGAAGAGGATATGATGATGATGGGCTTCTGTTCCCTCTTCTGTCAGTAGAATTACCTCCCTAGGATGAGATTTTGGGAGGATTAAGGAAGTAAGGTAACTTGCTTAAACACATTTCAACAACCAACAATAATCACAACGCAACCGAAACTCTTTCTTGGCATTTCTTGAGCATCATCAAAGGTGATCCCACTCATAACTCTCCACCCCCACTTCACTGCATTCCTTTTCCCCCTCCTCTCCAATTCATTTACACCCAGAATCTACTCCCAAGCACCCCTCTCTCTCTCTCCAAATGCCACTTTTTGCGTCGAGTTACTCAACTCACTGTAGCTTTCTTCATTTGACACAGAGTGCATCATACAGTGAGGGCTGAGCAAACAATTCCAAAATTGAATGGAGTTTTATCAGAATACAGAGTCCTTACTCCAAAAGTACTAGAGTAAATGGCTATTTCTTACCAAAAAAAAAAAAAAACAACCCTTCAACTTCAGTCACCTCTCTCACCCATCCAAGACAGAAAAGAGCACGAGGAAAAGGACGTGGGTGTCTCCTTGACAAAATGACACATCAGTCCTTCCCCATCCTATCATCCTATTAGATTAATTCAATAAGACAGGGACCAGGGAGTGACCTCAATGAAAGTCAGGGTGCTGTGTTCTCCTCTCCAGCTCTGCAGTGATCCTAACTCCTTAGGATGGAATGAGATGTTCTTCCCCAAAAGTGCACGACCTAGTTTTCCCCTAGTTTTTACCAAGGGGAATTGAATCCCATTGTGCAAATTAACCTCTCTTCACCTCTGTCAACCCAGATACGCATATACACCTACTCTCGCTATTCTGGTGAGAGAAGGCTCCTGTCACTGCTTCCTCGGATCACATGACAGCAGCAGAATCCTCAGAGGCCTTTGTCTCTAAGGCAAATATAGTAGGCTATTAGATAACACTTCTAAAAAAAAAAGAAGAAAAAAGCTTATTCTGAAGTTCAAGAGAGGTTTACAATCCCTTTAAATATGGTGGTAACAAAAATCAAGTTTACAGTCTGATAAATGACATTTTCTGATTTGTAATCATAGAATTCACAAAGTTATAAAAATTGTGCTAAACTTGCTTAAACACTTACTAATTTGCTTTTATTGTAAAGAAAACAATAGAATTTAATCGCACTTGTCTGGAATATCCATGAAACAAGGCTACCTTGCCCATGTGGGTTTCGTTGAAGTGCCAATGGGCATAATTCTAAAAGCAGCTCAAATTCCCTAAATCAGCTTATATGCTTGTGACTCTGTTTTTTTCTTTCTTATAAAATTTAAATGGCTTCAAATTTACTTCAACACATTTCAACAACCAGCAAAAGTTATAATGCAACCAAAACCCTTTCTTTGCATTTCTTGAGGATCATCAAAGGTGATCCTGCTCATTAACTATCCACCCGCTTCACTGCTTTCCTTCACCACCTGCAACTCATTTACACCCAGAATCTACCCCCAAGCATCCCGCTCTCTCTCCAAAGGTCACCTAAACTCTCTCTCAACACACAAGTCAAACAACTTTTGGCTTCTCTCTTTTATATTATATAAACCTTTGTAGACACTTTCCAAACAAGCAAGACTCTTCGTGTAAGTGACAAAGTGGGAGAAACTGAACAGGCAAATACAGGATTTGTTTTACAGGGTGCATATGGTGAGGAAAGACCAGAATACTTACATGCTGATAATTTTTTGGTCCATCAGATATTATTGTATTCAATACACCTTTTCACCTCCCAGGAACTTTTCTTAAAATTTTATGTGGCTTTATAATTTAGTTACTATATTAAACTCTATTAAACTTAGGTCTTCTTTTCCTTCCAACCTCAGAAAAACAGTATAACTCACTAGTGAATGCTAAAGGCTTTCATTGACTAATTGATCAAGGGAACAAAAGAGAAAGTCCAAACACAGACTCAGAGATTTATGGTCACTTGATTGACAACAAAGGTGTCACTGCAGTTCAGTGGGGCAACTATGGTCCTTTCAGATAAATATAAATGGTGCCTGGGCAATTTGATTGCATGTGGAATAAAACTGAACGCTTACCTCCACCTCACACAATACACAAAAAATTAGCTTGAGATGCATCACAGACCTTAAAGGGAAACAATAAGCCTTCTTTTAAAAAAACACATAGGAGAATGAATACCTTCATGATTTGAAAGTGAACAAAGATTACATAATCAGGACACAAGAAGCACTAATCATAAAAGATATGATTGGTATTTGAAATAATATATTCAATAATACCTACAATTTAGCTGTCTTTTATATTAGCTATGGTTTGTATTTATTAGAGATTCACAATGTATTGTGAACGACTACTCAGATGGACCCAGATGCTCACACACACAAAGCCTTACATTTCACATTGATTTTGTGGCTGCATTACAGTTGCAAAATACCAGACCCTTTCCCAACTCATGATTTACAAGAGAGAACAAACAAGAGGAATCGGCTGTGCTTTCAGAATCCCCCTAAAAAGACCACAGGATAGGAAGAAAACAGGCTCTCAGGGCATAGAGCTCTTGATGAAAGTGTCAGCATAACTTGAGTCATGGGACCCTCCCAGCTACTGGAGTGATGATCTTGTTTTTCTCAAAATTTTTTCAGCAGGTGATTCACCATCAGACGAAAGGATGAACTTATTGACATTAAAGGTTGGTAGTTCTGGGGAAGTCTTTAAATAAAATGCAAGACCATCATCTGTGCAATGGTACTTTGGATTCCTCTATCAGAAAAAGAGGATAATAAGGTAGATAATTTCGGAAAGCCCTGTGACTTTTTCTTTTTTGGCCATACCACAAGGCATATGGAACTTCCCCACCAGGGATCAAACCTGTGCCCCCTGCAGTGTAATCGTGGAGTCTTAACCACTGGACCACCAGGGAAGTCCGATTCTTTATTACTTTAACTGCTTTTTTCCAAGCTAAAAATTTATGTCACACATTTGATTCATTGACTTCAGTTACCATCTTATCCATTTTATTTTCTTCCATAAATCCTTATCTTCCTCTTATGGTTTTTGGTTCCCGACTCAAATCTTTTCGAAGTTAACAATGAGAACAAGCTGAAACAGGATTGGTGTAGAAACCCAGTCTCTCTTCCTCACCCAGCAGCCTTCCCCTCAGTTCAGTTTCTGAAATGCTAAGCTGGGTGTTTAGTGCTGGGGCTCAGAGACAGACATCTACAGGTTCCCATCCTCTTTGCCACTTACCAGCTATGTGCCTGGAGCAAGATACTTCTCTCTGAGCCTTACTTCCCTTCTTTGCAAAATGAACATAATACTAATACCATCTAGCATGTAGCATTAGACATCCAGATCGTAGCACAGGGTCCAGCAAGGGAGAGTTAACTATATGATGATCATACCTCTTTTGTGCACCAGAGCTATGTTTCTATTTTTGCCCTACACTCATACTCCTTAAGATTCAACCCCCCAAATGCTTCATGTTTAATCAGGCTCTCCTTAACTCCTAGAATCTATGCTTCCCAGTGTCCCAAACAATAGTGTATATCACATTATTATGGAAACTAAAGAAAAATGGGCAGCCTTAATAGACTGAGATGCAAGTTTGAAGACATTTTTAGTTTTTTAAGGACCCTCCACACTGTTCTCCATAGTGGCTGTATCAATTTACATTCCCACCAACAGTGCAAGAGGGTTCCCTTTTCTCCACACCCTCTCCAGCATGGGTTGTTTGTAGATTTTCTGATGATGCCCATTCTAACCGCTGTGAGCTGATACCTCATTGTAGTTTTGATTTGCATTTCTCTAATAATTAGTGATGTTGAGCAGCTTTTCATGTGCTTCTTGGCCATCTGTATGTCTTCTTTGGAGAAATGTCTATTTAGGTCTTCTGCCCGTTTTTGGATTGGGTTGTTTGTTTTTTTAATATTGAGCTGCATGAGCTGTTTATATATTTTGGAGATTAATCCTTTGTCCGATGATTCATTTGCAAGTATTTTCTCCCATTCTGAGGGTTGTCTTTTCGTCTTGTTTATGGTTTCCTTTGCTGTGCAAAAGCTTTGAAGTTTCATTAGGTCCCATTTGTTTATTTTTGTCTTTATTTCCATTTCTCTAGGAGGTGGGTCAAAAAGATCTTGCTGTGATTTATGTCAAAGAGCGTTCTTCCTATGTTTTCCGCTAAGAATTTTATAGTGCATGGTCTTACATTTAGGTCTCGAATCCATTTTGAGTTTATTTTTGTGTATGGTGTTAGGGAGTGTTCTAATTCCATTCTTTTACATGTAGCTGTCCAGTTTTCCCAGCACCACTTATTGAAGAGACTGTCTTTTCTCCATTGTATATCCTTGCCTCCTTTGTCATAGAGTAGCTGACCATAGGTGTGTGGGTTTATCTCTGGGCTTTCTATCCTGTTCCATTGATCTATATTTCTGTTTTTGTTCCAGTACCATATTGTCTTGATTACTGTAGCTTTGCAGTGTAGTCTGAAGTCAGGGAGTCTGATTCCTCCAGCTCCGTTTTTTTCCCTCAAGACTACTTTGCGTATTCGGGGTCTTGTGTCTCCATACAAATTTTAAGATTTTTTGTTCTAGTTCTATAAAAAATGCCATTGGTAATTTGATAGGGATTGCATTGAATCTGTAGATTGCTTTGGGTAGTATAGTCATTTTCATAATATTGATTCTTCCAATCCAAGAACATGGTATATCTCTCCATCTGTTGGTATCATCTTTAATTTCTTTCATCAGTGTCTTATAGTTTTCTGCATACAGGTCTTTTGTCTCCCTAGGTAGGTTTATTCCTAGGTATTTTATTCTTTTTGTTGCAATGGTAAATGGGAGTGTTTCCTTAATTTCTCTTTCAGATTTTTCATCATTAGTGTATAGGAATGCAAGAGATTTCTGTGCATTAATTTTGTATCCTGCAACTTTACCAAATTCATTGATTAGCTCTAGTAGTTTTCTGGTGGCATCTTTAGGATTCTCCATGTATAGTATCATGTCATCTGCAAACAGTGACAATTTTACTTCTTCTTTCTAATTTGTATTCCTTTTACTTCTTTCTCTTCTCTGATTGCCGTGGCTAGGACTTCCAAAACTATGTTGAATAAGAGTGGTGAGAGTGGACATTCTTGTCTTCTTCCTGATCTTAGAGGAAATGCTTTCAGTTTTTCACCATTGAGAATGATGTTTGCTGTGGGTTTGTCGTATATGGCCTTTATTATGTTGAAGTAGGTTCCCTCTATGCCCACTTTCTGGAGAGTTTTTATCATAAATGGGTGTTGAATTTTGTCAAAAGCTTTTTCTGCAACTATTGAGATGACCATATGGTTTTTATTCTTCTGTTTGTTAATATGGTGTATCACATTGATTGATTTGCATATATGGAAGAATCCTTCCATCCCTGGGATAAATCCCACTTGATCATGGTGTATGATCCCGTTAATGTGTTGCTGGATTCTGTTTGTTAGTATTTTGTTGAGGATTTTTGCATCTCTATTTATCAGTGATATTGGTCTGTAATTTTTTTTTTTTGTAGTATCTTTGTCTGGTTTTGGTATCAGGGTGATGGTGGCCTCATAGAATGGGTTTGGGAGTGTTCCTTCTTCTGCAATTTTTTGGAAGAGTTTGAGAAGGATGGGTGTTAGCTCTTCTCTAAATGTTTCATAGAATTCACCTGTGAAGCCATCTGGTCCTGGACTTTTGTTTGTTGGAAGACTTTTAATCACAGTGTCAATTTCATTACTTGTGATTGGTCTGTTCATATTTTCTATTTCTTCCTGGTTCAATCTTGGAAGGTTATACCTTTCTAAGAATTTGCCCATTTCTTCCAGGTTGTCCATTTTATTGGCATAGAGTTGCTTGTAGTAGTCTCTTAGGATGCTTTGTATTTCTGCGGTGTCTGTTGTATCTTCTCCTTTTTCATTTCTAATTTTATTGATTTGAGTCCTCTCCCTCTTTTTCTTGATGAGTCTGGCTAAGGGTTTATCAATTTTGCTTATCTTCTCAAAGAACCAGCCTTTAGTTTTATTGATCTTTGCTATTGTTTTCTTTGTTTCTATTTCATTTATTTCTGCTCTGATCTTTATGATTTCTTTCCTTCTGCTAACTTTGGGTTTTCTTTGTTCTTCTTTCTCTAATTCCTTTAAGTGTAACATTAGATTGTTTATTTGAGATTTTTCTTGTTTCTTGAGTTAGGCTTGTATAGCTATAAACTTCCTTCTTAGAACTGCTTTTGCTGCATCCCATAGGTTTTGGATCGTCGTGTTTTCATTGTCATTTGTCTGTAGGTATTTTTTGATTTCCCCTTTGATTTCTTCAGTGATCTCTTGGTTATTTAGTAACGTATTGTTTAACCTCATGTGTTTGTGTTTTTTATGTTTTTTTCCCTGTAATTGATTTCTAATCTCATAGCACTGTGGTCAGAAAAGATGCTTGATATGATTTCAATTTTATTAAATTTACTGAGGCTTGATTTGTGACCCAAGATGTGATCTATCCTGGAGAATGTTCTGTACACACTTGAGAAGAAAGTGTAATCTGCTCTTTTTGGATGGAATGTCCTATAAATATCAATTAAACCTATGTGGTCTATTGTGTCATTTACAGCTTGTGTTTCCTTATTAATTTTCTGTTTGGATGATCTGTCCATTGGTGTAAGTGAGGTGTTAAAGTCCCCCACTATTATTGTGTTACCATCGATTTCCTCTTTTAGAGCTATTTATCCTGTGTTCATTGATTTTTTTCCCTAATCCAAATGGAAATCATAAACCACATAATCTGTTTGAAACACACATTTCCCTGTAGTGCTGTTCTCTCTCCTCGAGTCATTGTCATAAAAAGCCAGTCACTTCCCATCTAACTTCTCATAAAGCCCAGCTGGTGTGGTCTTTGTCCCAGTCCATCAGACCTCAGGTCATTTCCCTCTTAGTGAATCAACATCATCTTTTTTTGTAGACTTTTATATTTAGATTTATGAGTAACTTGGTAATGTGGTAATGGGTCCCAATAAATGTCTTTTTTTTTAAACAAAGAAGCATTTGTTTAAGCAGCTAAGTAGAGTAATTACTCAATACATTTTTTTTCCCCTCCACATACTTTTAGGAAAGGAACTGTGTTCTGTGTCAATGACACAAAGCAACGGAGTACAAATGATGTCTTTGTTTGATCTTGGGCGAGATGGTTAAGGTCTCTAAACCTCAGTTTGAAAGTTAAAATAGACAGTATGAATATTTAGTACAGTCCTGTTTTTGCTTTAGATGACTAATTATCTATTAAAGGCATCTAAATCATAGGAAAAAAGGTCTTCCTATTTCCCATAGAGTTAACACACATTTGTCCCTGTGGTCTCCATTTCCAGCACTCTGCAATCCTTTGTGTAGATCCAGGTAGAGCTGAGGTGGAGCATAGGGCCACCAGGTCCCTGCAGTTCCTGTCTAAGCCCACACTGTCAGTGCAAGTCTGAGATCTCTAGGCTTCCTGGGAGGAATCCCCTCAATGTCAGCACATGGCGGTTCACCAGTTACAGAGGGTGTTCAATGGAGTTGTAAGCAAGTGAGCACCTTCAGGTTATTCTTGGGCATCAGTTACCTCCTGGCAGTGATAATGCCACTGACCAACTCAAGGAAAAGGACTTCGAGCTGCTTCTCCAGCACTTTTCGGTAGCTTTTTTTAAAGAGACAACTCTGCAGATTTGGGGTAGCATGTGGCCGAGAAACCAAAGGGAATAGTTTGCAAAATGATCAAATTTATCTTCCTGGCCTTATCAACATCTACTTTAATCACCTTCACTAGTGTTCCAGAAAATAGATTAGACACTTTGGGAGTTACAATTCTTTGAAATGTTCAAAACGTGGATTTTATTTCCCCTAATTTTAAGTAAAATATATCCATTATAGGATAGCTGGAATGGAAAAATATTCTAAATTTCTAAATCATACATAACCCTACAACTTATAGACAGCCACTCCAAGTATTTTGTTATATTCCTTTCATATTTTTGCATCTATATGTACATATATGTTATATTACATATGTATATGTATACACACATGTTACAAAATGGGAACTTATCTTGTATATACAGTATTATTCAGTTTTTAAAAATAATATTATAGCATCAGCGTTTTTACAATTAATGAAATATCTTTTAAAAAACCTGATTTTGAGTGACTGGGTAATAGTCCATCACATGACTGATCCACAATTTATTTAACCAACACTCACTGCTTCAGATGATAAAATTATCATTCTACCACAGGGAATCTTATAGAAAGAATGAAATGCATCTCAGGTACTGCCTAATATATATTCTCTTTCTGTGGATATAATTTGCTCTTTTAATGCAAAGGGTGGGTCAAGCTCTGTTTGCATAGTTAGAGACCAAAGGATACCTTAATGGTTTAAATATCTGAAGTGGAAGATGTACAAGAAATGACAGCAGGTAAGTACTTTGACTGGGTCTCCATTTTTTCACAACCCCTTAACTTTGCCTTGAAGGGGGTCACACAATGACTGATGTGTCTGTCTATGGAGATAAACACTTGGTAAGTTTTTACATTGATTCCCATATTTAGTTTTTCACTCACATATTCCCAGAGGATCCTAAAGAATAAAAGCCCTGATGGTGAATGAATTATTTGTTCATTTGATAAACTAACTCCTACCATATGTTGCTATTCCTCTTGGCCATGCCGAGTTGTAGATGAATGAATTCTAATGCGAGAGGAGATTTGTATTTACAGTTGAAAGAAAGGGATATTCAAACTAAGTGAAATGTATATTTTAGACTCCACATACAAGTGATATCATACAGTATTTGTCTTTCTCTGACTTATTTCACTGAGCATAATTCTCTCCAAATTCATCCATGCTGCTGCAAATGGCAAAATTTCATTCTTTCTTTACGGCTGACTAGTATTCCTTTGTGTATATATACCACATCTTCTTTTTTTTTTTTTTTTTTTATTTCTTTCGTGTGAGGGCTTTCTCTAGTTGCGGCAAGTGGGGGCCACTCTTCATCGCGGTGCGGGGGCCGCTCTTCATCGCGGTGCGCGGGCCTTTCACTATTGCGGCCCCTCCCGTTGCGGGGCACAGGCTCCAGACGCGCAGGCTCAGTAGTTGTGGCTCACGGGCCCAGTTGCTCCGTGGCATGTGGGATCTTCCCAGACCAGGGCTCGAACCCGTGTCCCC
This sequence comes from Balaenoptera acutorostrata, assembly GCF_949987535.1. Classification (NCBI taxonomy): domain Eukaryota; kingdom Metazoa; phylum Chordata; class Mammalia; order Artiodactyla; family Balaenopteridae; genus Balaenoptera; species Balaenoptera acutorostrata. Next base: position 60,206,085 of record NC_080081.1, read on the forward strand.
TGCATTGGCAGGCAGATTCTCAACCACTGCACCACCAGGGAAGCCCCAACCACATCTTCTTAAACTAATAGGTACCGATGTGGGGTGGGGAGTAGGGGGTACAAGCTACTGAATGTAAGAGAAGCTCAGTGATGTATTATACAACTAGGGGAATATAGCCAATATTTTGGAATAGCTGTAAATGGAAAGTAACCTTGAAAAATTGTATAAAAATTTTAAAATATCTTTTAAAAATCAATGCAAAACTTTAAAAAAAACTAAGTTAAATGTAAACTCTTCCCATAAATCCTAAACATATCTAGATCTTCCTTTTATTTTCAAAAGGTGAGGTGTCGACTGATTTTCTTCCATTAAAAACTCTTCTTCTGGCATTGCCCCGCTTTGCCCTTGAGCCAGCCCCACTCTCTGGCCCATGGCAGCCCCAGATACCTGCCACCCTCCGCTGTGAGCTCTGCCTGGCCCTCTGGGGATGGGTTTATGAGGAACCCTCTGTTCACCGCTAGTCTCATTTTAATAATCGTCTCTTATTAACAGAGCGGCTGAGGATGAGAATTGACCCTAAAACCGTAATAACTGCAAACATCTCAGTATCCTATCCAAAACACTAAAAGGAAGTCATATACCAAGCTGACTACTTTCGAAACTTATAAAGCACTGCAGAATTTAAGGACTCTTTCATTAAGAAAAAAAAAAATGCTGCACTACATTCTGATGGAATGGGGATGTATAATACATGGATTTTATCCAGAGCAAACGGAAGTAAAGTGAGACTTTGGGGGAGGGGTGAGAAGGCGGTAGGAGGAGGCAAGGAAGGACATCTAATCACTTAACTTTGTGCTGGGATTTTTTTTTTTTTTTTTTTTTTTTTGGCCTAGACGCGCAGCACATGGGATCTTAGTTCCCACCCCACCCCTGGCATTGGGAGCGTGGTGTCTTAACCACCGGACCACCAGGGAAGTCCGGGATTTGTCTTTTTTTAATCTGTTGGCAGCAAATGAGAGGACAGAGAAAACGCACCTCCCAGCCCCACTTGGGTATGTTCCCGGGTTGGAGAGGTAAAATCAGTTCCGAAGTTGAACTCCCAGCATCGACTCTTTGAAGGGTATTTTTACGCTAAACTCTGCCGCGTGTAGTCTCCAGAAGCCGTGGCACCCTGACCTGTGGCGGCCAGAGACAGCCCTCAGCTGCTTTTTGCGGTCACCCAATCTCCCTCCGCGTGGACCTACCCAACTGCCTTCGCTCCAGGAAGGAGAGGTCTTGACAGGAAGCTTGGCTGAGCACCGAGAGGTCGTCTAAACTTCATGTTTCATTTCCTCCTTTTTTCCTGTATTTGATATGATATCCTGCAAACGGTTATGTGAGAGCTAATCTCGCCCATTCCTTAACTCATTGGTAGGAGAATGTTTGGCTGTGCGAGGGGTAGAAACACAAAGGCAACCGGGCTGTGCGGGTTTGCCTGAGGATAAGAGTGGCTCGCTAAGATTGCATAAATCCAACTCCTCTTCAGCAGCTGGGAGCCTGGGTAAGAAATAGAACCTGCTGATGCAGCCCTTTGTAACCACCACGCACTGGCCACACTACCCTAGTGCAGAGCATGAATGAGCTCAGAGCGGTGGGTGGATTTATGCAACAATTTCTTGGAAACACAATGGAAGCGTCTGACTTGATTGCCAACATAAGAGGTTTTTATTTATTTATTTATTTATTTATTCATTCATTCCTTCTTTCTTTGCCTCAGAATGATCACACTCAAGAGTTTAAGTCAGTTCTGGGTGATACCACTGATACAGAAAGCCACGTTTGGAACAAGGTCAAGAGGCGTGACTTTTCGTTACTCACGGCAACCCAGAGAATACACTCAGGCCCTATTTACAAGATTGTGTGACACAAATACAACTGCACAAAACAGGCTTCCCAAAAGATTTAGCTTGAATCAAAAAACTCACTAACATCACTACTTTTAAAAAATTGTTATACTCTAGAATTAGACGATCTCAATTCTAAGAGATATGAATGTGCTCTAGAATTGGGGTACTTCAAAATGTATTAGTGTGTTCCCTTTGAAAGTCCTAGAGAAAAGCTTCTCTTTATAAGAGATTAATTGTTAGCTGCTCCACGTTGATTGTTTTTATCCAAGATTGGCTAACTCTTCAATATTCTTTTCCTACCTCAGGACAATGGCCTTAGGAATTCTCTTTCTTTGTCTACAGAATAAGAGCTTGTATATGTACATACTAGGTGCCAATGCAAGTCACTGAGCATTTGGATCTCTACTACAAATGTGCAGATGTAGAGATAAGAGAGCATCTTCTGTTCTTTGTTTGGTTGAAGGGGTGAGTAGTAGGCAGCTAGGAGGGAGTTAGAGTCTGTGCTGCAGAACTGGGTTTACTATTACCAAGAAATCTGGAAAACATAGCAATAAACCCCGCCTGGAAACTGCAGGTCACATTCCAAGGAAGCCTGGACTGAGAAAAGGGTGAACATAGCAATAGCGATTCTTGCTAGATTCTGCTAGTACAGGCAGAATGGCCAAAAAGGAAAATGTGTTTTAAGAACAACTTTCTCAGAAAAAATTGTGACCATCAAAGAAGTAAACATAAAAAATACATATGTTTTGTTTCCATTCATATAAAGTTCCGAATAGACAAAATTCAACTTTATTTTTTAGGGATGTATACATAAGTGGTACAGCTACAAAGGAAAATGAAGAAATAAACACAAAAGTCAGTGTGGTCGTTCCCACTAGGACTTGGGGTGGGGACGGGTTGCAACTGGGTAGAAGCATCGGGGGTTGCTTGATTGTTGGTCATGTTCTATTTTTTAATCTAGGTGGTAGCCATATAGGTGTTTGCTATATAATTATTATTAAATGACACATGTGTGCTTTATACATTTTTTTCTGAGTGCGTGTTTTACTTCACAATTTTAAAAAAGAATATGAAACAGATGGCTGCTTTAATCATCCCTAGGAAGGTAAACACTCCCTCAAGGATGAGACCACTGACTATTCAGTGACGGGCATACTCTGGGTTGTACCAGAGGGAAGCTCTCACTTGGAGATCTCTGAAAGCCCTTCATATTTAGGACTCGAGGCTGAGAGTGACACTGACCTTGATGTCGTCTTCTCCGTGGCCATCCTGGGACCCCAGGCAGCAAGGGCAGGAGCTGGAAAGAGGAGGGTTGGCAGCAAGGTGAGGGAGTAACATGAGTGAGGCAGAAAGCACAGTGCAGCCAGGGAGACCAGAGGTCACGATGGGGGCTGAAGGTCCAGTGGGCAGAGCTATTGCTGGTAAGAACAAGGCTATGCAGGCAAGCAGAGGTGCAGACATCTACGAATATTGGCAAGTTGTCAGAATGGAAACTTAGTGCTCAGGAGATGTGATCCTGAACCTCCTGGCATGAGCCAACTGAGCTGGGGAGGGAGAGAGAGGTGGGAACTGGAAATTACACACCTACTGTCATGGCAGCAGCACTTGGGGTCGCAGACAGGCTCTGTAAGAAATAACAGAGCGACAGGCAGTTTAGCCTAAGGATTCATTAAAATACTTATATATATATTTTTTGGCCGCTCAGCTTGTGAGATCTTAGTTCCCCAACCAGGGATTGAATCTGGGTCACCGCAGTGAAAGCGCCAAGTCCTAACCACTGGACCACCAGGGAATTCCCTCATTAGCATGCTTATTGAGAAATCTAGTGTAAACAAAATAGTCCGTGCATTCCTGGAACTTATATTCTAGGATGTAGTGAAGGAGCAAGAGAGACGGATGATAAGTAAGTAATTCTACAACTAAGCAGGTAATTCCCCAGAGTACTATCAAGAAAACAAGACAGGATGATAGAGAATGGCTTGGGGAGGCGGCAGTACTCAAGAATGATGAGAAATGCTCTCCTGGGGCAAGAGCAAGTAGAAAGACCACGAGATAAGATGTGACCCGTGTTCTGAAAGGAGTTGTCAAGTGCAGAAAAGAAGCAGAGATGAAGCCTGTTGAGTGAGGTTCAGCTGTTGAACTTGGCTCAGGGTCAGGACTCTATCCACCTGGGAAAATTGGAAAGATCAGGAACAGCCTGGTCCTTAAAGGGCTGAGATTACCGGACCCATTATCAAGGCAGGGGGCCAGGCTTGGCCGAGCCCAGCAGAGAACATGACTCCAAGGGGGGGGGGGGGTCGACCTGGAGCTTGATCCCAGGGATGTGTCAGAGGTCAGATCCAGGCCAACACAACCAGAAAGTTCTCCACTGAAGTCACATGATTCTGTTTCCTGAGCCCATTGCCTTTTCCCCAAGGAAACCTCAGATCTCTGGTTTGGAGCGTTCACTGTGATGTATCACATACCGCTTGAAGCCCATCAAAGCACCTGAAAGCTGGAGGATGCTAATGGATTCTCTCTTCTTAGCTTAGGATGGCTGCCATAGTCCACTTGTCCTGAGCACACAGAGACAGACAAGAGCAGAGCAGAGCCCCTGAGCCTCCAGAGAAGTCCAGACACATTTTATTTGTCCGTGGCCTACTTTCAGAGTCTCTTGATAAGACATTTTTAGAACACTGATCTTGGAAAGCCATGGAACCAAGCAGGGTAGGGTTGGTGATCTCTTACAGCCTGTCTACCTCATGGCCTGCTTCTTTACATATTCAAAATGAGCCCTTAACTATTCAAGTATGCATTCTGGGAGGGTCACTTAGCCTCCCTGCTAGGTTATAAACTCATTTTCTGGCAGAGTTAAGTTACTTAAGGAACATCTGTTGGTGTGCTTATGGCAGCTGCAAGCACCAGCAGTGTTTTGGCAATAGAGTTACTGGGATCAAGAAGGCTAGATAGCTGCCCCTAAGGAGTTTGTGATCTAGTGCAGTAATTCTCCAACTTGGCTGCAAATTGCAGTCACCTGGGGAGAGTCTGATTCAGTTGGTCTGGGATTGGTCAGGCACATGTGGAACCTTAACTTTCTAGTTGGCTTGATTGTGCGGCCCAAGTTGAGAAATGTTCTTCTAGTAGATGAAAAGAAGCACATCATTTCAATATAATGTGGAGAGTGCTATGGCTGAAGCAGTCCTGGGGTGCTGTGACAGCCCAGAGGCGAAGCACCCTTCCAGAGAGTCTCAACCTTGTATGTTAGAAGCACTTGTGGAATTTACAAAATGCCCTGGCTCTCTCCCAAGCTCAGGGACTCAGAATCTCAGCTCTCAGGGCATGAGTGTGTTTAAAAAGCTCCCCAGGTGATTCTGATACCCAGAGATGCTTGAAAACCATTGGAACCCACCTAGGGAGATATAACGGGGGCAATCGCTTTCTAGCAGAGGTAACAGCTGCATGGAGACTAGGAAAGTACACGTGATAATTCAGGCAAAGGAGGAGGGTAGGCCTTGGTATTCTACTTTGCTCCTCCTGTAATGCCCACATGGACCCTGGAACATGGTAGTTACTCAATAAACCACTGTTAAATAAATGTTCAGGACATAAATGATGACTGGGGTTCATATGTGGAAGCACATCTGTATTGGTTTCCTAGGGCTACCATAACAAAGTACTCAGAACCACGTGGCTTAACACAACAGAAAGTTATTCTCACAGTTCTAGAGGCCAGAAATTTGAAATCCAGGTTTTGGGCGGGGCTGCTTCCTTTTTGGAAAGTCTGAGGGAGAATGTACTCCATGCCTCCCTCCTAACTTCTGGTGGCCGCCAGCAATCCTTGGCACTCCTTAGCTTCTAGAAGCATCACTCCAATCTCTGCCACTATTGTCACGTGAACTTCTCGGCTTCTGTGTGTTTCTGTGTCCAAATTTCTCTCTTTTTATAAGGACACCCCAGTCATTGGATTTGGGCCCACCCTAATCAGGATGACCTCATCTTAACTTGATTACATCAGTGAAGAGCCCATCTTGAAATAAGGTCATATTCACAGGTAACTGGGGTTAGGACTTGGACATATTTGGAGGTGGGGGAAGGACACAGTTCAACCCACAATGACATCCCAAAGGGCAGGAGAAGCTGGTGGTCACAGAATGGAGGGAGGTGGGCAGGGGAGGAGCCCTGAACTCAGCCTGTCCCTGCTCCCACTACGTCTATTCACTTGACTGACCGGTTTGAAACCTTTTCCACCTTATGAACCCCTAGCTTTTGTATGACTTCCACACATAGCGCATTGGTGATTTGTGAAAGTGACGTTTCTCATTTTTAGGGAGCAATGAGAAATATTCTCTAAACCAGTTTGAGATTGTGTGACATCTTCTTTCCTCCATTCAAGCCCTCAGGCTGTACTGATTTGATTCTCGCTTTAGCTCTGACTAAAGTGGAACACACACTCACAGACTCAAGACGTTCTGTGCTAAAACTGGGACAGTCCCCACAAACTGGGACAGATGGTCAGTCACCCTGTTTCTCATTCTGTCTTTGTCTCTCCTTTCCAGCCTCCCTGTTTTGTCTTCTGTTTGGGTGTGCCCTGGTGAAAAGAATAGACACATGTAACATATTTATAGCTTGGTTAAAGGACCGTGAGGAACTCCAGCTGAGTTTTATCCAAGCTTAATACTTAGATACTGTTCAAGAAGCAGCGTGGCCTTATGATTTGGTAACTGTTCAAGAAGCAGCGTGGCCTTATGATTTGGTAAAATTAAAAAAGAAATATTTTATCCTCTAAGGCCCCACCTAACTGCCCACACTGTGAACTGGCAAATAATAAACCTTAAAATGTTGTAATTCAGATGTAGAGTGGACTTGTTTTGAGTGTATAACCATGACTTTCACATGAACTTGGAGCCTTCCCTTGTAACCAGAAGTCTCTGAAAATCGCCTGTATTCATTGTCTCCTCCTTCCATTGCTGTCTGGTTTGTGGACCCACAGCCATAATGCAGATGGTTTCATTTTTAAAAAATATTTATTTATTATTTATTTTTGGCTGCACTGGGTCTTAGCTGCGGCACGCAGACTCTTAGTTGTGGCATGCACGCGGGATCTAGTTCCCCGACTAGGGATCGAACCCAAGCCCCCTGCACTGAAAGCACGGAGTCTTACCCACTGGACCACCAGGGAAGTCCCATAATGCAGATGCTTCTGAAGATTATCAGAACGTTCGATCATCAGAGTTCATGGACAACATATATTAAAATGGCTGAAGTTAAAAAGCCTGCTGTACCAAGTGCTGGCAAGGGCGTGGAGGAATTGGAATTCTCAAACACTGCTGGTGGGAAGGTAAAATGGTACAACCGCTTTGAAAAACACTGCAACCATTTCTTAAAAATGTTAAATATACACATACCCATATGAGCCAGCCTAGGTATTTACCCAAGAGAAAAGAAAGCATATGTTCATACAAAGACATGAACATGAATATTCAAACCAGCTTTATTTGTAGTAACTGAAAATGGGAAACAACCCAAATGTCCACCAACAGGAGAATGGATAAACAAATAGAGATATACCCATATATCCATGGTATATTCACAATGGAAAACTACTCAGCAAAAAGAAAGAGAGACAGGGGCAGGGGACGAGAGAGAGAGAGAGGGAGACTATTTGATATATGCTCCAACATGCATGAGTCTTTTTTTTTTTTTTTTTTTTTTTATTTTTAAAAATTTTATTTATTTTTGGCTGCTTTGGGTCTTCGTTGCTGATTCTTAACCACTGCACCACCAAGGAAGTCCCAGAGTTTTATGATTTTTAAAAATACGTTTTAGGTTTAACTTTTCTTATAATATAAGTGGTTTAGATATCAGGAATTCTTCATTTAGTGATTGTAGCCTATCGAGCCTTCTTTTCTCTTACCTCTTGCAAACAGCTTTTGCAGCCCTTAGGCTAGAGCAGGGGTCAGCCTACTTTTTTTGTTAAGGCCTAGATAGTAAATGTTTTAGGCTTTATGGGCTGGCTGGTGTTGGTCACAACTATTAAACTCTGCCCTTGTACCCCAAAACCGCCATGGATAATATGTAAACAAATGGGCATTAAAAAAAAATTATTTATTCTCAGCTACGTCCGGTCTTAGTTGCGTCACGTGGGATCTTTCATTGAGGCGTGTGGGCTTCTCTTCAGTTGTGGCGCGTGGGCTCCAGAGTGTGTGGGTTTAGTAGTTGCGGTGCGCAGGCTCTGTAGTTGCGGTGCGCAGGCTCTTTAGTTGTGGTCCGCGGGCTTAGTTGCCCTGTGGCATGTGGGATCTTAGCTCGCCGACTAGGGATCGAACCCGAGTCCCCTGCTTTGGAAGACGCATTCTTTTTTTTTTTTTTTTTTTTTTTTTTATCCACACACACACACTGTATTTTATTTTTACAAGAGATAAATAGACTGACACCAAGCATTGTACATGGATGACCACAACAAAAGCAACAATGATTGCAATTACCAAACATGAAACACAGTTATACTATGTCATAATATTGACATTCAGTCTAGTAATCCTCCACTGTAACAGCTCCTTTACTTTGCAGTGAAAATTGATTTGTATATTCTTTTCCTCTGAGTCCTTGTGGGATTTTTTTTTTTTTAATTCAGACAGAAAGTCACAAAAATTATACTCATCCTCATCAGTTCACTCAGTCCCATGTAATTAATTTCTTTTTTTTTTCATCTTGATCTTTTGTTAGCACTTTTATGAGTTCATCAGTTTTTCATTAGAGTTCTGAAAATGCTTATTCATTCAGTTCAGCAGTACAGTCAGTTACCAGAAACCTGTACTTGTCAGAGTCTTTTCCATGAATTTCTTGAAGATGAAACCCTTTTATAGGAACATATTTGCAAAATCATCAGAGTACACCCAGAACTGTCTGTAAATGACAAAAGACTTGAAAATGACCATGGTTAAAGATTTGATGAAAGTTCATAATAATGCATTTGACAAGAAAATTAGTTATTTCTGAGATATACATTTTAAAGTAATAACTAGGATTATTACTTATAACATTATACCAGAACATATAAGATTTTTAGACGTTTCCTGTAATGTCTGAAACATTTATATTAACATATTTCCATACATATTTCCATACAAATACAAATATAAGATTTTTAGAAATTTCATGTAATGTCTGAAACATTTATATTAACATATTTCCATACATATTTCCATACAAATACAAATATAAGATTTTTAGAAATTTCATGTAATGTCTGAAACATTTATATTAACATATTTCCATACAAATACAAATATAAGATTTTTAGAAATTTCATGTAATGTCTGAAACATTTATATTAACATATTTCCATACATATTTCCCTACAAATACAAATATAAGATTTTTAGAAATTTCATGTAATGTCTGAAACATTTATATTAACATATTTCCATACATATTTCCATACAAATACAAATATAAGATTTTTAGAAATTTCATGTAATGTCTGAAACATTTATATTAACATATTTCCATACAAATAACCCAATGAAAGTTTAGTATTAGTTGTTTTGTTTGTTTTTTTATACTGCAGGTTCTTATTAGGCATCAGTTTTATACACATCAGTGTATACATGTCAATCCCAATCGCCCAATTCAGCACACCACCATCCCCACCTCATCGCAGTTTTCCCCCCTTGGTGTCCATATGTCCATTCTCTACATCTGTGTCTCAACTTCTGCCCTGCAATCTGGCTCATCTGTACCATTTTTCTAGGTTCCACATACATGCATTAATATACGATATTTGTTTTTCTCTTTCTGACTTACTTCACTCTGTATGACAGTCTCTAGATCCATCCACTTCTCAACAAATGGCTCAATTTCGTTCCTTTTTACGGCTGAGTAATATTCCATTGTATATATGTACCACATCTTCTTTAGCCATTCGTCTGTTGATGGGCATTTAGGTTGCTTCCATGACCTGGCTATTGTAAATAGTGCTGCAATGAACATTCGGGTGCACGTGTCTTTTTGAATTACGGTTTTCTCTGGGTATATGCCCAGTAGTGGGATTGCTGGGTCATATGGTAATTCTATTTTTAGTTTTTTAAGGAACCTCCATATTGTTCTCCATAGTGGCTGTATCAATTTACATTTCCACCAACAGTGCAAGAGGGTTCCCTTTTCTCCACACCCTCTCCAGCATTTGTTGTTTGTAGATTTTCTGATGATGCCCATTCTAACAGGAGTGAGGTGATACCTCATTGTAGTTTTGATTTGCATTTCTCTAATAATTAGTGATGTTGAGCATCTTTTCATGTGCTTCGTGGCCGTCTGTATGTCTTCTTTGGAGAAATGTCTATTTAGGTCTTCTGCCCATTTTTGGATTGGGGTGTTTGTTTCTTTGATATTGAGCTGAATGAGCTGTTTATATATTTTGGAGATTAATCCTTTGTCCGTTGATTCATTTGCAAATATTTTCTCCCATTCTGAGGGTTGTCTTTTCGTCTTGTTTATGGTTTCCTTTGCTGTGCAAAAGCTTTGAAGTTTCATTAGGTCCCACTTGTTTATTTCTGTTTTTATTTCCATTACTCTAGGAGGTGGATCGAAAAAGATCTTGCTGTGATTTATGTCAAAGAGTGTTCTTCCTATGTTTTCCTCTAAGAGTTTTATAGTGTCCAGTCTTACATTTAGGTCTCTAATCCATTTTGAGTTTATTTTTGTGTATGGTGTTAGGGAGTATTCTAATTTCATTCTTTTACATGTGGCTGTCCAGTTTTCCCAGCACCACTTATTGAAGAGACTGTCTTTTCTCCATTGTATATCTTTGCCTCCTTTGTCATAGATTAGTTGACCATAGGTGCGTGGGTTAATCTCTGGGCTTTCTATCTTGTTCCATTGATCTATGTTTCTGTTTTTGTGCCAGTACCATATTGTCTTGATTACTGTAGCTTTGTAGTATAGTCTGAAGTCAGGGAGTCTGATTCCTCCAGCTCCATTTTTTTGCCTCAAGACTGCTTTGGCTATTCGGGGTCTTTTGTGTCTCCATACAAATTTTAAGATGATTTGTTCTAGCTCCGTAAAAAATGCCATTGGTAATTTGATAGGGATTGCATTGAATCTGTAGATTGCTTTGGGTAGTATACTCATTTTCACAATGTTGATTCTTCCAATCCAAGAACATGGTATATCTCTCCATCTGTTGGTATCATCTTTAATTTCTTTCATCAGTGTCTTATAGTTTTCTGCATACAGGTCTTTTGTCTCCCTAGGTAGGTTTATTCCTAGGTATTTTATTCTTTTTGTTGCAATGGTAAATGGGAGTGTTTCCATAATTTCTCTTTCAGATTTTTCATCATTAGTGTATAGGAATGCAAGAGATTTCTGTGCATTAATTTTGTAACCTGCAACTTTACCATATTCATTAATTAGCTCTAGCAGTTTTCTGGTGGCAGTTTTAGGATTCTCTATGTATAGTATCATGTCATCCGCAAACAGTGACAGTTTTACTTCTTCTTTTCCAATTTGTATTCCTTTTATTTCTTTTTCTTCTCTGATTGCCGTGGCTAGGACTTCCAGAACTATGTTGAATAATAGTGGTGAGAGTGGACATCCTTGTCTCGTTCCTGATCTTAGAGGAAATGCTTTCAGTTTTTCACCATTGAGAATGATGTTTGCTGTGGGTTTGTCATATATGGCCTTTATTATGTTGAGGTAGGTTCCCTCTATGCCCACTTTCTGGAGAGTTTTTATCAGAAATGGGTGTTGAATTTTGTCAAAAGCTTTTTCTGCATCTATTGAGATGATCATATGGTTTTTCTTCTTCAATTTGTTAATATGGTGTATCACATTGATTGATTTGCGTATATTGAAGAATCCTTGCATCCCTGGGGTAAATCCCACTTGATCGTGGTGTATGATCCTTTTAATGTGTTGTTGGATTCTGTTTGCTAGTATTTTGTTGAGGATTTTTGCATCTATATTCATCAGTGATATTGGTCTGTAATTTTCTTTTTTTGTAGTGTCTTTGTCTGGTTTTGGTATCAGGGTGATGGTGGCCTCATAGAATGAGTTTGGGAGAGTTCCTTCCTCTGCAATTTTTTGGAAGAGTTTGAGAAGGATGGGTGTTAGCTCTTCTCTAAATGTTTGATAGAATTCACCTGTGAAGCCATCTGGGCCTGGACTTTTGTTTGTTGGAAGATTTTTAATCACAGTTTCAATTTCATTACTTGTGATTGGTCTGTTGATATTTTCTGTTTCTTCCTGATTCAGTCTTGGAAGGTTATACCTTTCTAAGAATTTGTCCATTTCTTCCAGGTTGTCCATTTTATTGGCATAAAGTTGCTTGTAGTAGTCTCTTAGGATGTTTTGTATTTCTGCGGTGTCTGTTGTAACTTCTCCTTTTTCATTTCTGATTTTATTGATCTGAGTCCTCTCCCTCTTTTTCTTGATGAGTCTGGCTAATGGCTTATCAATTTTGTTTATCTTCTCAAAGAACCAACTTTTAGTTTTATTGATCTTTGCTATTGTTTTCTTTGTTTCTATTTCATTTATTTCTGCTCTGATCTTTATGATTTCTTTCCTTCTGCTAACTTTGGGTTTTGTTTGTTCTTCTTTCTCTAGTTTCTTTAGGTGTAAGGTTAGATTGTTTACTTGAGATTTTTCTTGTTTCTTTAGGTAGGCTTGTATAGCTATAAACTTCCCTCTTAGAACCGCTTTTGCTGCATCCCATAGGTTTTGGGTCGTCGTGTTTTCATTGTCATTTGTCTCTAGGTATTTTTTTATTTCCTGTTTGATTTCTTCAGTGATCTCTTGGTTATTTAGTAACGTATTGTTTAGCCTCCATGTGTTTGTCTTTTTTACGTTTTTTTCCCTGTAATTCATTTCTAATCTCATAGCGTTGTGGTCAGAAAAGATGCTTGATATGATTTCAATTTTCTTAAATTTACTGAGGCTTGATTTGTGACCCAAGATGTGATCTATCCTGGAGAATGTTCCGTGTGCACTTGAGAAGAACGTGTAATCTGCCGTTTTTGGATGGAATGTCCTATATATATCAATTAAATCTATCTGGTCTATTGTGTCATTTAAAGCTTCTGTTTCCTTATTTATTTTCATTTTGGATGATCTGTCCATTGGCGTAAGTGAGGTGTTAAAGTCCCCCACTATTATTGTGTTACTGTCGATTTCCTCTTTTATAGCTGTTAGCAGTTGCCTTATGTATTGAGGTGCTCCTATGTTGGGTGCATATATATTTATAATTGTTATATCTTCTTCTTGGATTGATCCCTGGATCATTATGTAGTGTCCTTCCTTGTCTCTTGTAACATTCTTTATTTTAAAGTCCATTTTATCTGATATGAGTATAGCTACTCCAGCTTTCTTTTGATTTCCATTTGCATGGAATATCTTTTTCCATCCCCTCACTTTCAGTCTGTATGTGTCCCTAGGTCTGAAGTGGGTCTCTTGTAGACAGCATATATATGGGTCTTGTTTTTGTATCCATTCAGCGAGCCTGTGTCTTTTGGTAGGAGCATTTAATCCATTCACGTTTAAGGTAATTATCGATATGTATGTTCCTATGACCATTTTCTTAATTGTTTTGGGTTTGGTTTTGTAGGTCCTTTTCTTCTCTTGTGTTTCCCACTTAGAGAAGTTCCTTTAGCATTTGTTGTAGAGCTGGTTTGGTGGTGCTGAATTCTCTTAGCTTTTGCTTGTCTGTAAAGCTTTTGATTTCTCCATCAAATCTAAATGAGATCCTTGCTGGGTAGAGTAATCTTGGTTGTAGGTTCTTCCCTTTCATCACTTTAAGTATATCATGCCACTCCCTTCTGGCTTGCAGAGTTTCTGCTGAGAAATCAGCTGTTAACCTTATGGGGGTTCCCTTGTATGTTATTTGTCGTTTTTCCCTTGCTGCTTTCAGTAATTTTTCTTTGTCTTTAATTTTTGCCACTTTGATTACTATGTGTCTCGACGTGTTTCTCCTTGGGTTTATTCTGTATGGGACTCTCTGCGCTTCCTGGACTTGGGTGGCTATTTCCTTTCCCATGTTAGGGAAGTTTTCGACTATAATCTCTTCAAATATTTTCTCTGGTCCTTTCTCTCTCTCTTCTCCTTCTGGGACCCCTATAATGCGAATGTTGTTGCGTTTAATGTTGTCCCAGAGGTCTCTTAGGCTGTCTTCATTTCTTTTCATTCTTTTTTCTTTAGTCTGTTCCGCAGCAGTGAATTCCACCATTCTGTCTTCCAGGTCACTTATCCGTTCTTCTGCCTCAGTTATTCTGCTATTGATTCCTTCTAGTGTAGTTTTCATTTCAGTTATTGTATTGGTCATCTCTGTTTGTTTGTTCTTCAATTCTTCTAGGTCTTTGTTAATCATTTCTTGCATCTTCTCAATCTTTGCCTCCATTCTTATTCCGAGGTCCTGGATCATCTTCACTATCATTATTCTGAATTCTTTTTCTGGAAGGTTGCCTATCTCCACTTCATTTAGTTGTTTTTCTGGGGTTTTTTCTTGTTCCTTCATCTGGTACATAGCCCTCTGCCTTTTCATCTTCTCTGTCTTTCTGTAACTGTGGTTTTTGGTCCACAGGCTGCAGGATTGTAGTTTTTCTTGCTTCTGTTGTCTGCCCTCTGGTGGTTGAGGCTAAGAGGGTTGATGGGAGGCTCTGGTGGTGGGTAGAGCTGACTGTTGCTGTGGCGGTCAGAGCTCAGTAAAACCTTAATCCACTTGACTGTTGATGGGTGGGGCTGGGTTCCCTCCCTGTTGGTTGTTTTGCCTGAGGCAACCCAACACTGGAGCCTACCCGTGCTCTTTGGTGGGATTAATGGCAGACTCTGGGAGGGCTCACGCCAAGGAGAACTTCCCAGGACCTCTGCTGCCAGTGTCCTTATCCCCACGGTGAAACAGAGCCACCACTTGTCTCTGCAGGAGACCCCCCAACACCAGCAGGTACGTCTGGTTCAGTCTCCCCCAGGGTCACTGCTCCTTCCCCTGGGTCCCGATGCACACATTACTTTGTGTGTGCCCTCCAAGAGTGGGGTCTCTGTTTCCCCCAGTCCTGTCACAGTCCTGCAATCAATTCCCACTAGACTTCAAAGTCTGATTCTCTAGGAATTCCTCCTCCCGTTGCCGGACCCCCAGGTTGGGAAGCCTGACGTGGGGCTCAGAACCTTCACTCCAGTGGGTGGACTTCTGTGGTATAAGTGTTCGCCAGTCTGTGAGTCACCCACCCAGCAGTTATGGGATTTGATTTTACTCTGATTGCGCCCCTCCTACCGTCTCACTGTGGCTTCTCCTCTGTCCTTGGACGTGGGGTATCCTCCTTGGTGAAGTCCAGGGTCTTCCTGTCAATGATTGTCCAGCAGCCAGTTGTGATTCTGGTGCTCTCGCAAGAGGGAGTGAGAGCACGTCCTTCTACTCCGCCATCTTGGTTAATCTCCCATGCATGAGTCTTAATCTCAAAATAATTAGGTCAATTCTCAAAATAAGGAAACCAGATTAAAAAAGAGTACATACTGTATGATTTCAATTATATAAAATTCTAGAAAATGCAAACTAGTGGTTTCCTGGGGAGGATGGATAGGGGAGGGTGGGGTGCAGGGGTTACAAAGAAGCAGAGGGAAGTTTAGGGGGTGATGGACGTGCTCATTAGCTTGATTGTGGTGATGGTTTTAGGGTGTGTACATATACGAAAACTTATCAAACTATGTGCTTTAAACATGTGCAGCTTATTGTATGCCCGTTATGCTTCAAACAAGTTGTTTTTAAAAAGCCCCACGCACACATTTCAGTCCTATATTTACTGATTTATCTGCGGTATTTGGGAAATCTGATAATATCCTCCTCTTTGAAATACTTCCCTTCCCAGGCTCCCCTGATCTCTTCCTGCCGAACCACACACACAGGAAGCGGCCACGGCAGTAGCTGTACAGATGAGACTAGAGTCCGGCTTGTTGACTTTAAACATATATACCTATCTTTCTATCATCATCTTGAGCGGCCACAGCAGTCACAGAAAAGCAGAGAAACTTCTAATCAACCTGAAAACCCAGATGTCTCAATAAACACTTTTGTATTTCCCCGCTGCCATGACACCAGGAAGGGGGGATGGGTTAGTGTGCTTGGGGGATATTTGGTATTTTTCATCCTATGTAAATGACTACCCTTGTAAAATAATGAATTCAGGAAAGACGAGAGATTCAGGAACCGGCTCCCAATTAACCCAACAGCCTTCCGGTGTGCCCCTCAAAGCTGCAGAGGGAAGGAGTCGAGGCCCAGTTGCCTGGGTGAGCTGTCTGGCTTTTCACCCTTCGCTCCGACATATCTGGTGCAGAGGCTGGGACTTGGCTGGGCTTCATTCTTCTTAGATGCAGTGCAGACACATATCCCTGGCTTGACCCCAGGCCCCATCTTCACCCGCTCAGGAAAGAAGAGCAGCTTTTTCAGTCCTCATCCATCCTGCAGCTGCTCACATCAAGGGCTTAAAGAAATGGCAAGTGGCCGGGCTTTCAAAAGCCGCCTTGCCTTACCAGACAATTGAGTAACTTTCTTAAGATCTGTTGCCAACTTTTCGGTTTGCCCTATAGTTACCCAAATATGTTATGACATATGCTTATTTAATGTCTCTACATGTGGTTTGAATTTAAGAGAAGTCTACCAGACTGTGGATCTGCAGTTTTACCAGGACGCTGTAGTGCAAAGTCAGGAAATATCAGCCCAAGTTTCTGTCTACACACCCGGGGCACAGTTGCTAATCCTTGTAGGAGTCACATGCTTAGGTATTGACAGGCGCCTGTTCTGAGATTCCTCTGTTTTACTAAACTCAAGGTTGTCCTGGGTAACAGTCAGATTTGTTTAGTACCACACAATTTTTCATTTGCTTTTCTCTAGGAAACTTTCAGCTGAGTTTCGCTTCCAAATGGTGTCTTTAAGGGTAGATGTTCTTAAGACTTAGTTCAAAGATCTCACTACAAATCTATTTGTTGACTTCTTCCAGATAAAGATTTAATCCCTTGCTCTGGGAGAGAGACATTCTTTTTGCTTTCTGGGGAGAAAGCAAACACTGTCTCATGGAACCGCTGTCTAAGGGCCAGGCAAATCCCACTGGACTAGGAGAATGTGTGTGTTAAGATAAAGGAGAAGTACCACTGCATCCAACAGTGAAAAGTAGAATCCAGGAGCTCAGGGAGCTGTGATTGCTATTGGCTCTTTTTGACTATAGAAGCTAGTTGGCCGGAAGGCACTATTAGCTCTCTGATCCATCAAGGGGTATTTGTATCATGAGTCAGTATTAAAGGAGACAAGAGGTCACAGGGGTGGAGCAGGGAAGTAAAAGTAATCAAAGCCAAATAATGCCCCAAGACCCAGCTTCCCTTTGGGGTGAGTCCATTCAGAGAACCTCTGAGAAGCAAATAGGCAGGGCTTCCTTTTTCTGTATTGACAAGAGTCTTAGCCAGTTCTTTAAAGAGTTTCTTACCTTGAGCCTCTGAATCTCAGAAATGGGACAGGCAGAAGGGCTTAGCCTACGTGGAATGATGGTATTGAAACTGTTTTTTAACTTTGAAATCAAAAGAGAGAGAGAGAGAGACAGAGACAGAGAAAGAGAGGGACCAGACAGTTTTGCTGCTGTATATAGCATAGTAGGTGAAATAAGCTTTACTTTGAAGAAATCACCTATCAAAGATTATAGCTAATGCAAAGAAACGTTTTAAATTGTGCAGTGAATTTCACCAATGTAGACAGTCCAATCTGGATAACTGAAATAATTTTTCAAATAATAACAATAATAGATAAAATTAATCAAATACTTGACTACATACCAGAACTCATCGAATTCTCTCAACACGCAGAATTTTTCATTTATTTTGTATACGAAGAAGTGAAGGCAGAGGGGAAGCAATTGCCAAGGCCCATAAACAGATAAATGGCAGAGCACGGATCCAAATGCAACCCCTAGACTCTAGATTCCTCCGTAATATTCCTGATACTGTACTGATCCTATGGGAGTGTGGTTGATGGTTTTGTTCATTTGTTTTCATTGGTGGGTTTGTTTTGTTTAGTTTACTTTCGTTGGGGGTGGGGACACCTGGTCAGTGAGAGTTGCTTGTAGTATCTAAATACTATCTTAATGTTTACTGGAATATTGTGTGTATGTGGTACACAGACAGCCGAAATATCAAGGACAGGAGTCGAGCTCCCTGCCAAGAGGAAGCACCGCACGATGCAATGAATGGAGCGTGGAACTGGGAGTCACGGGCCCACGTTCTAGTCCTGGCTCCGTCACTCATAAGCCATGTGACTTAGGGCATGTGACTTAGGGCATGTGACTCTGAGCCCATGTTCTTTATCAGTGCCTTGAGTCCTACCCTCCTCACATATCCATATCAGAGGAAGAAGGCAGTGCTTACAGCTCTCTTTAACTCTTAATTGCATCAAGGGTTTGGTTTGACTCATCACTTTCCAAAGTGCAGAAAGAGGCTATGGAAAATGTACCTTTTCCTCCTGACTCTTAGGCACCTTTGCAAGATGAGCTGCTGGTCTTCTGAGGGTCCAGAGGCATGAGGATGGACTTGACCTGTCAATATTTTGGAATTATCTTGTTAAGTATGTTCTCTTTCTTTAGAGAAACTCCATAGGACCTCAAAGTATCTGCCCTGGCTACTAACAGAAAAATCACATTGAACCTGACTACATCTTTGGTTGGGTGGACTCTTCCAATTTGAAGTTGTTGAGAGACATGGCTAGCGGAAGAAGCAATGATTGTCAAGGAAGCAGTCTTCCTCCACAGAGAAGCTCCATGCAAGTTAGTGGAATAAAAATTTCCCAGAACAACGAAGTAAAAGACCACAAGAGGGCACCACACTTCACTTTTCTGGATTAAGAAAACATGTGGGCAACGCAAGGTACAAATGCAGAGGTCACAATTGAAGGGATTTAGCTCTTATTGTTTAACGTGTATTTTTGTCCTCTAATAAAATGAGAAATATAAATATTCATAATATTTTGCATAAATGTGAATATGGCCTGAGTGGCTTATAAACAACAGAAATTTATTTCCGACTGTTCTGGAGGCTGGAAATCCGGGATCAGGGTGCCACGCATGGTTGGGTGGGTTCCAGTGAGGACCTTCTTCCGGGTTGCAGATGGCTACTTTTGCCTTGCATCCTCACTTAGCAGAAAGAGAGAGAGAGAGAGAGAGAGCTCTTCTGGGGTCTTTTCTTATAAGGGCACTAATTCCATTCATGAGGGTGGAGCCCTCATGACCTAATCACTTCCCAAAGACCCCACCTCCTATTGCCCTCACATTGGGGGTTAGGATTTCAACAGAGGAATTTGGAAGGGACACAAACATTCAGTTCACAGCATCTCCTTTACCTGAGAGATCAGCAACGTGAGAGGCCAGGAGTAAAACAGGCTGTGTGTCCAGGGAGTTTAGAACTTGAATACTCCATTCATGCCGTTTATCAGAGACCAGAAAGCCAAGTATGGGAAATGTGATCTTAATTACAACCACGTGAAATTGCTCAGTGATGTGGTCGTAAGGAATTAGATTTCTGAAAGAAGGAGAAAATCATAGCCGGTTTGTTCGTAGAATTTTATTCCTCTCTCAAAGGTGGACGAGATGCACGTAGGTGACCACTGGCAAAAAGCACTGCTGTTGGAAACCAGACAAGGAATATATTGACTTTGAGAGAATTTGCCAAACCTACAATAAAAGAATATGGTTCTATTTTCAAAGTGCTTCAGCTGTGAGACTCTCCTGGAGGTTCACAATTGCTTAAATCCCTGCCCTGCTGGAAAACTTTCTGGAGGTAAAGAGTGAAAAGACAGAACTGGGGTCTGGGCACAGTTCACTGCGAGGCTTAAAAGAATTTTACATTAAAAATAAAGGACATCATTGATACAAAACTCCCCCTTTTGCCTAACTGAAATAGACTACTAACATAGGATTTCATATCAGCACACTTTCAATGCCTCAAGCCTAAAGTAAATCAGGTTGGTTGAATAGAAAATAGATGGCAAGTCTTTTGCCCTCATTCCTTGAAGCCTGGTTTTGTGGGGAAGCCGCAGGAATAGGGTGGTGGTTAGGTGTGCAGGCTCTGGAATCAGACTTCCTGGTTTAAACCCTGGACCAGCCTTTCCTAGATATGCAGCCTTGGGCAAGCTAGTTCAAGTCCCCAAGGTTCCGTTTTCTGTAAGATGGGGGATAGATCGTAATGGTATCACAGGGTTATGAGAATTAAATTAGAAGATAAATGTAACCCCTCCCCCCAGCACAGGGGTATTGTTGGTATTAGTATTATTAAATGGCTTTGTGATTGGATCTGTTTTCTCTTAGCCTACCAACCTTAAGCAGGGTCAGCGTGTGATAGAAAAAAACCAACGGCCTCTGCCGTTGCGTGACCTTGGAGAAATCACTATATCACTAATCTCAAAACTTAGTGTGATCGTCTGTATAATGATGATGAAGCAGATACGAACTTTACTCCACAACCTTGGGTGCACTAGATACTATTATATTCTTTTGTTTTTCTAGAGCCAAGTTTACTCTGACCTTGACCCTATCCGGGAGGCAGAAAATTTAGTCTTAGTCTTAATAGGCTCCTCTCTCCCCAAGCAACATCTGAGAAAGGTTCCCTCTGTCTTTAGTCCAAGAGCTGCATCAATGCTCCGTCCTTTGTCCAAGCCTTTCGAAGGTGGGTCACTCTGATCCTTCTCTGCCAACCAAGCATAGGGTGCTCGTCGGGCATGGGAGCCCCCATGTAGGATGCCCACCCACCATTGGTGTTCCAACCCTTTTAAAGCCTGGTCACCCCCTCACAGCGCTGCAAAGGACGGAGGCTCAGGTCACCAGTGCTTCACCCCATCCATGTTCCAGGCTTGGGAGAAGCCTTCTCCTCACTCTATTATCACAGCTTCTACCACTTCCTGCCACAAAGACATTCACTCCTCCCCAGTCCCCCTAGGAAGATACCTTAGGCTTTCAAGAGTAAATGCCAGGGGACTTCCCTGATGGTCCACTGGGTAAGACTCTGGGCTCCCAATGCAGGGGGCCCAGGTTCGATCCCGGGTCGGGGCACTAGATCCCACATGCCACAACAAAGATCCCGCGTGCCACAACTAAGACCTGGCACAGCCAAATAAATAAATAAGAAAAAAAAAAAGTAAATGCCAGGAAGGTAGTGGTATTAGTGGGGTTATGTCCAAGAAACCTCTGTTTTGGGCCTTGAAATAAAAGAATATAAAGCCCCAACCATCTTCCAGAATCAAAAGAGAAGGTAAGAATCCAAGGAAAATAGGACATAAATTAACTTCTCAATGAATAATACCACTTCAAGTGGGTTGAACTAGGTGATGATTCTCAATTTTGTCTCTCCAAGAATTTCTTCCATTATTTTATTCTGTCCCCAAATATCAATTAGTAAATGCTTCTAGTTACACTTTCATGAATATCATGTATATCAATATTTAATGTTTTTACTACGACAAATGTATTTATTTTTTTGTTAACTAAGTTGCAAATAATAACATCATCCACAGAGGACAATGTACATCTAAATCATTTCTATGTTTTGTTTTAATAGCACACCTAGTAGAGAAGCTAATCTCAAAGAGATATATAGATAGGAATGGAAGAAGAGATTTCAAAGGAATTTCAGCAAGAAAACAAAGCAAATAATGCTTACTTTCAAAAGTTATCTCTAACCTTTCAGTGTCCAGTTTCAACAAATCTATCCTATGAAAGTAACTGTAACTTATCTCTCAGGGAAAGAAGTGGATCCCAGATTTTACACATTTTACACATTACAGTTGGCAAACTAACCTTAAAATATCACATGGTACATGGGGACCTCTCCAATGAGACGGGCCTCCAGCTCACACTACATCCTGCCCACAACAGGAGTTTGACAACATCCAGACTGGTCCACGCCCTGTTCAGTAAGATGTGTCCACTGACCAAACATTTGCATTTCACAGCAATAGTAAAGCACTACAAGTTTCTAAATACTTACTGCAAATTTCTGTAGGTATCTTGGGTGGGCTGCTTACCGTTCTGTCAGTGTGGGAACCACACTTTGAGTAACACTGCTCTATAGTTCTTTACCAAGGCTCTCTGCGGCTCTCTCTAAGCTAACAGAAGAGGGTGTGAGCTCCTCTGACCTCTTTCTCCTCCTCATAAGAGTTCTGTATTTTCATCCATAGGCAACTTTTTCCTTCAGGAGTTATTCAATAGGGAAATAGTTATTCTCTCTTACCTTGCCTACATTATTAATCCCATCTTTCCTGATATTCTCGGGACCATCTCTACAGCAGACACTTTTGGTTGCCTACTCGGCTTTCTTCCTTGCTTCTAGGGTCCCAAATTTCAGGATGAAACCTATCCCTCAGGAAAGGTGACTCTTGTTAAAGAATTTTTTTGAAGGTAAAATCATGTCTCATTCAAATGTAAAATAAACATGTGTCAAAGATTTTATTTAACCCAATCAATAATGAGAGAACAAGTAAGATGTTATAACCAGTTCAGAGAAGAATTCAAATAATCATACATAGACAGGAAGAAGAGGACTGCTGAGATGAATTTACAAACAGATGCACGGAATCACAAGGCAATGACCAACTGCATTCCACTGCACATAATTTGTTTGCATTTCTCATGATAAGAATTACTTACATTACTAACAGTTTTCTATAATTTACAGATTTCTCAAATAGCCCAAAGGCAAGGAAAAGTGGAGAAAATCTGGAAGGACTGCTAGACCTGTAATCTTTCTTTTTGCTCATTTCAAAGTCTTTCACTATTTCTCCTGATACCCTATTCCCAGGTCTAGTAGTAAATCTCGCTTGGCTTAAGCCAGTCAATGGTAATTCCATTCTTCTTTCTGAGTGAATGTTTTAGAGATGGGAATGTGACCCAATTCTGACCAGTGAGGTGTTAAAGAAGTTTGGGGATGGAGGAGTGATCTTAATACGTTTCCACAGGAAAAGCTGACCTTCTTCCCTTCCCTGGGTATCTTTTCTGGATGTCTTCTGGATGTTATATCTCAAACCTCCTACAGCAGCAACCTTGAGGGTAAGTCTACTGTAAGGCTGAGGATGTTACCAAGAGATCCATGGAAAAGAAGAAATTGAGCTCAGGATCTGTCCTATTTCTGGACTTTTTCTTCTGTCAGATCATAACCCTCCTGGTTGTTTAAGCCATCAAAGCAGTTTTCTGTTACTTGCAGTTGATCCAAGAAGACAGACGAATGGAAATAAGCACGTGAAAAGATGATGATCATTAACATTACTAGTCCTTACGGAAATGCACATTAAAACTTCCATGGGGTACACATCTACAAGGATGGCTCAAATGTAAAGAAATCTAACAACCCGAGAATACCAAGTGCAGGGGAGGAGAGACTGGACTTCTCACAGATTGCTGGTGGGACTGCAGAAGGGTACAGGCACTTTAGAAAATAATGGGGTAGTTTCTTATAAAATTAAGCATACACTTACCATATGACCTAGCACTGTCATTCCTAAGTGTTTACCCAAGTGAAATGAAAATTTATGTTCACATGAAAACCTGTATGTAAATCTTTAGAGTGACTTTTGCCATAATTGTCAAAAACAGGATAAAAAACACAAATTTCTCTTAATTGCGGAATGGATAAACAAATTGTTGTATATCCATACAATAGAATACTACTCAGCAATAAAAAGGAATGGATTACTGATATACACAACAACGTGGGTGGATCTAAAAAAAGGCATTATGCTATATGAAAGAATCCAGACCAAAACAGAGTAATTCTGTGTTATTCTATTAATATGACATTCTGGAAAAGGCAAGACTACCAGGACAGACAACAGATCACACTGGTTGTCAGGGCTGTGGGTGGAGAGGAGCTGGCTTTAAAGAGATACTTGGTGGTGGTGATAGAACAATATGCATTTTTCAAAACACGCAGCACTGTTTACCAATAAAGGGTGAATTTTACTGTATACCTTAAAGAAGAAGAAAGAAAGAAAGAACACATTGCAAAGACATGGAGTACTGGGCTTCATGCCCTGATCTGGTCACTTCCACCACCCCAAGCTTTGAACTGTCTCACACCAGTTCTACACACGTATCATTTGCATGAATGTGTTGCTCTGAGTCAACTTAGATTTTCAGGTAATCCTCTGAGAGTTAAACTAGTAAAAATAAGTTGACAAAGCAAAATTGTTTTCCATGTCCTCTTCCTTATTCCTTTCTTCCCAGTCTCCTTTGCAGATTCCTCCTCCTCAGGCTACCCACAAAGGTTGGCATCTGACTCCTATTTATTACTCTCCATCTTTAGAGATATTCTGTATTTCCAGGACTTTCAATCACTACTTATATGCTTGTAAGTCTCAGATCTATGTTTTTTGACTCAGACTTTGTCTTAAACTCTGTTCCAAAACTTTGGACTTCATACAACCATTTCGTCTTTCTTGTATTCTGCAGGTCAGGAAGTGCTCAGCTGGGCGGTTAGTGTTGATCCCTGTGGCATCAGCTGAGTCGCTGGGGCTGAAGGAGCCACTTCATGATGGCTTCTTCACTCCCATATCTCCATCTGGGATGGGGCACTGTCAGTTGCTGCTGAGTCTTGGCTGGGAGCCTAGCTGGGCCTGTCAATCCACCATGGTTCCACCATAGGACCTGGGTTTCTTATAGCATGGGCACAAAAATGTTTAATTTTTATGTAATCAAATTCATCAAATTTTGCCTTACAGTTTATGTTTTCAAGATGTGTTTTGAAACTACTTGCCACTTCATGTCACAAAGTAGGAGACACAGCATAGGTGGGCCGCCACGTGCCCCAGAAGAATGAAGAATGGATTTTTGCAGACACACTTATGGGGTTACATGTGGCATTTAAATATGATATTTGATCCTTAAATGGCTGTTCCGCAGAGCTACTTGGTCAACCTAATTACTCACCTAGGAATTATTACATGTGCTAGAAATAAGCTTCTATATTCTTTAGGCTGATGCATTTTTAGGTCTCTTTGCTACAGCACATTAACCTTACCCTAAGGCATATATCCATCTTACAGACAAGGGAATGAAGCTTGGAGGAATCATACACCTTCCTCAGGTTTCCACAGCTAGAATGCAAGCTGCCAGGTAAATCAACTCCAGGTATCAGAGACTGTATTTTTTCCCCTGAATTGGGTTTGCTCTACTTTCTCTTCTCAGAATTTCAAATCTTTCCGTTCACTTTCATATGAGTTTTACTGCTAATTGAAGGCAATTCATAAAAATTCAAAGTCAGTATATGGTTTATGCTCTGAAAGGTGAGGTGCTAATAATAAAGAAAATATCAAACATGTAAAGGACCTCTTTCTTATCTGAATGTTATTTATTGTTGGGTAAACTTTGGAGAAAGCCACAATTAGCTTCCATCTAGTGAAAGGTCTAGTCTTAGTGATGGTAAGCGCCCCTAGAGAGAGCAAGGCTGATGGAATACTGAAGAGGAATTTAAGTTAGACGTCAAAAAGGACTTTTGCCTCATACAGTCATATGAAAATATTCTGCACAAATATTCATATGAAATATTCTACAAAAAATTTGAAGAACTTGATATATGTGGGTTAGTTATTATGACACCTGGGAAATAAGAATGTTTTGTAGTAATTTTAACACTTACTCATTACTCCAACAATCATCCTGTGAGGTAGATCACTGTGACAATATAAGATATGAGGTAACAGATAAGTGAAGTAACTCTACAAGGTGTAGTGATTTCTGGGTACACCTCTAGGAGTTGTTTGGCTGTTAGGTCATCAGAGAGCAAACCTGCCTCTCTGACAGGCGTGATTAGGTAAGGTAGAGGGGGTCTCGATCAACAAGACTCCACCTGAGCTGGAATAAAATCCAGTTCTCTTAGTCACCTGTGAAATCTAATGAATGGGGATGTACTCAGGGGTATGAAGGAGTTAAAAGAGAACCCAGACATACAAGTGAGGCAGATCTAAATTCCCTTTAGAACATTTTATGGTAACTCTTGGGTGTGTTTCCTACAGATAATTTTTTTTTTCATCTGGAGAGCATATGAAAAGTGAACATAGTTAGGAAGCAGAAAAAGACATAGCTAATAGAAATTAGAGCTAAGTAAATTCATAGAAGCAGTTCTTTAGCGTCAACCTAAGAAGGATTGGAGATAGAAAAGCAGAGAGCTTATCTGCAGGTGTGCAAAGTTCAGGGAGTGGGCTGACCACAGCTCAATTCCTCACCATTGTAAGTAATGCCTGGTTCTCCAAGGGAGCTTAGCTGCTTGGTGCTATCTATGGTCTCCAGATTGTATACACTTGGAAGTGTCTTTGATTTTGCTTTAAACTGAAAGGGAATTGGTGCTGTGCAGCAGCTCTGCATTCTTAAAAAGACGAGTTTTGTTTACTAAAGAGGACATTTAAATGCTGATCAAGAACATTCCTTCTGGTTACTAATATCTGGTACTAACAACCAGATGTTATTAGTATATTATAGTATACTATGAGAATACTTGAGATAACTAGGCACAGCTTCATTTTGTCATTTACATGTAAACATTCCAAGAATCCAAAACACTGAAAATTGTGTCAGCAGGTACCCAGGCCCTAATCATTTGCCTGGAGACTGGTGAGGCCTTTGTGGTTCTCAGTCTTATAGGACAGAGTAGTAGATGGGCTTTCGGATTCAGACTTAGATACGGGGTACAAGATAGGATTCAATTACTAGAACTAGAGCGTTGATTGCAGTGGGTCTCAGGATCAAAACACAAGCTCAGTTCTCAGAACTGGAGAAGTGGCCTGAAGTTAGACTAGCAATGAAGGCAAGTTGATAACTTTGGCCAAGAACATAGGTCTAAAATCCTTAAGTTTAAAGTCAGGGTAGATCCTTCAGACAAGGGCAAGGGTGAATCTATAAAAGCAGGACTAACTGCCCAATTAGTGAAGAAGAGGGACTTAGGGACTTAGGAACTTAGGAACCCAAGCAGGGCCAGCCATGTGGGGTTTGCGCTCATCCATTGTGGGGAGACAGTTTGAACTCTAGAGATCTGAGTTCTTTTAAGATGAATTTATACTAAAAAATAAATCTTTGCAAACAGGTATTCTGAACTAGTTTTTCTTTGGGGGCTAGGTCTCAAACATGAATTAAGGTATCATTTAAGTCAATCTTTATTCCTCCATCTAGCAGAAAGCCACAACATCCTTTAGAGCAGCAGTCCCTAAACTTTTTTAAAAAAAATTGCTTACAACCATCAACAATAAGCTTTTGAGGGCTTCCCTGGTGGTGCAGTGGTTGAGAATCTGCCTGCTAATGCAGGGGACACGGGTTCGAGCCCTGATCTGGGAAGATCCCACATGCCATGGAGCAACTAGGCCCGTGAGCCACAACTACTGAGCCTGCGCGTCTGGAGCCTGTGCTCCGCAACAAGAGAGGCCGCGATAGTGAGAGGCCTGCGCACCGCGATGAAGAGTGGCCCCTGCTTGCCACAACTAGAGAAAGCCCTTGCACAGAAACGAAGACCCAACACAACCAAAAAAAAAAAATTAATTAATTAATTAAAAAAAAAGAATAGCTCTTTAAAAAAAAAAACAATAAGCTTTTGAGCACCTTCATTTACATTAATTTATCCATGTATAAGTAATATGTGTGTACAATTTTCCTAGAATATTATGTATATTAAAAAACAAAAACAGGGGCTTCCCTGGTGGCACAGTGGTTAAGAATTCACCTGCCAATGTAGGGGACACGGGTTCGAGCCCTGGTCCGGGAAGATCCCACATGCTGCAGAGCAACTAAGCCCGGGCGCCGCAACTACTGAGCCCACGCGCCACAACTACTGAGCCCTGCGCCACAACTACTGAAGCCCACGCACCTAGAGCTCCGCAACAAGAGAAGCCTCTGCAATGAGAAGCCCTCACACCACAACGCAGAGTAGCCCTGCCGCAACTAGAGAAAGCCAGCATGCAGCAACGAAGACCCGACGCAGCCGAAAAAATTAAAAATAAATAAATAATTAATTTGAAAAAATAGAAACTTAAAAAAGATTAAATAAAGAATGCATAGAAATTCTAATATGATGCTGTTGTACCCCAGTAGACTGGCCCCTTTTGGGGTGGGCACCTTCCATTTTGGAGATCTCTCCTTAGGAATATTAATGGTGAATTACATGGTCTGCATGGCGTAACTGAGCTTCCAAACTACTCTCGCCAGGTCTGGAAACATGGTTTTTATTCCTCCCATTCATTAACCTGACAGTGTAGGCCTTACAGAGCCCTATCTTGGTTATTCTGAATTATTCTGATTAATGGCAGACAGTGCTGGCCTCAGATGGCCATGTTGTTCTGCCCTGATCATCATGGCAAAGACAGAGTGAACTGATTCATTTTCTGCACAAAGAATATTAGGCTCCAGCTGCTGAGGTCAAAGGCCAAATGAAACATCACCTGGGGCTCAGGTTCAGAGCCAGAATCTATCTATTCCCTGGAGATCTGGGGCCCTGGGATCAGAGGACAAGCACAACTGGACACTAAAATGCTGCTAAAGCAACGCTAGAGATGCCTCATGGGACTGCGGTGTCGCGGCTGTCACCACACCCCAGATCCTTAAACCTGTGAGCCTGAGCCTTGAACCCTAGCGGAGTCTCTGCAGAACTCCCAGACTTGCTGAGGAGTTTACAAAATTATCTCGTTACCCACTTTCACAGATTTTCTAAATAACAGCTTTACTGAGATATAATTCACATTTCATAAAATTCACCCATGTAAACCAATTCAATGGTTTTTAATATATTCACAGATATGTGCAACCATCACCATAGTCAATTTTAGAACATTTTCATCATTCCAGAAAGAAACTCATTGGCCAGCACTCCCCACTTTTCCCCAACAACCCTTCCCTCCTCCCTCCAGCCCAGGGCAATCTATTCCCTGTCTCTATAGATTTGCCTATTCTGGACATTAGATATAAATGGAAGCATATAATATGAGGTCTTTTGTGACTGGCTTCTTTTACTTAGCATAATGTTTTCAGAGTTTATCCATGCTGTAGCACGCACTAGTATTTAAATTTTTGGTTTCACGTAATTCTGCATTGTATAGATATACCACATTTTATTTGTCCATTTTTCAGTTGATGGACATTTTAGTTGTTTTGACTTTTTGGCCATTATGAATAATTCCGTTACGAACATTTGTGTACAATTTTCTGTATGGGCATACTTTTTCATTTCTCCTGGGTATATGTCTAGAAGGAGAATTGCAGGGTCATGTGGTAGCTCTATGTTTAACCTTTTGAGTAGCTGTCAGACCATTTTCCAAAGTGGCTGCATCATTGTATGTTCTTACCATAAACAACGTTTGAGAGTTCCAATTTTTCTACATCCTAGCCAACATTTGTTATTAGTTGTCTTTTTGATTTTATCATCCTGGTGGGTATGAAGTGGATCTCATTGTTGATTTGATTTGTATTTCCCTGAGGATTAATGATGTTGAGCATCTTTTTATATGCTTATTGGCTATTTATACATCTTCTTGTACAAATGGGGAATGTCTACTCAAATCCTTTGCTCATTTTTAATTGTGTTGTCTTTATTATTAGGTTGTAAGAGTTTTTAATATATTCTAGATACAAGTACCTTAGTAGATATATGATTTGCAAAAAATTTTCATTCTGTAGGTTGTCTTTTCACTTTTTTGGTGCCTTTTGAAGCACAAAAGTTTTTAATTTTGATGATGTGCAATTTATCTATTTTTTTCTTTTCTTGCTTGTGCTTTTGATGTCATGTTTAAGAAAACTATTGCCTAATTCAAGACCGTGAATATTTACACCCAAGTTTTCTTCTAAGAGTTTTATAGTTTTAATACTTATATATAGGCCTTTGAACAATGAGTTAATTTTTTTGTATGGTGGGAGGGAGGCATGCAATTTCATTCTTTTGCATGTAGATATCCAGTTATCACAGAACCATCTATTGAAAAGACTATTCTTTTCCCCATGGAATTGTCTTGGCGTCATTGTTGAAGATCAATTGATCATAAAGATGAGGGTTCGGGACTTCCCTGGTGGTCCAGTGGTTAAGACTCTGTGCTCCCAATGCAGGGGGCCTGGGTTTGATCCCTGGTCAGGGAATGCTGCAACTAAGAGTCCGCATGCCACAACTAAAGAGCCCGTGTGCTGCAACTAAGACCCAGTGCAGCCAAATAAATAAATAAATATATTTTTTTAAAAAAGATGGGGCTTATTTCTGACTCTTCATCTTTATGCTTCATAGATTTACATAGGCCTTTTACTGTTTTACTGTTTACTCAGTATTAAGATTTTAGGAATGCTTCTAATTGAAGCCCAGGAAGAAATTAACAATCAATAAATTATGCTCTATGTAATGGAATGTTATGAAACCATTAAAAAGCATTAAGAAGTTCTGTATCAATTGACATGGAAAGACAACCACAATATATTTTTTGACTAAAATCAAAACAAAACAAAACCAAAAAGCTCTGACCCAGATTAGAAAACAGTATATGGCCCCCATATATGTATATACTTCTATATGTTTTTATAAAGTCTAATTTTATAAATAATGGACAGAATGTATATATGGGGGTGATCTTGGGAGGTCTCAGCCTACAGCAGCTTGAAGCAGGATTTCGATTCCTGGCCAGAGATGGAATTTGGGCCATGGCAGTGAGAGCACTGAATCCTAGCCAGTAGACCAGTGGTCAGCAACAAGGCCCTGGCCCATCAGCTCTGTAGAAATGAATTTCCACATAGAGACAGAAAGTAGTGAAGCAAGTAAAGTGTTTATTAGGAGGGAAACAAGTACGTGTGGATAGACACATGGGCGGGCTCAGAGAGAGTCACGCCCTCGTGGTAGTTTGAATCACTTTTACAGGGCATTTCTTCCGGTTTTCCTTTGGCCAATCATCTTGCTTTGCCTGGTTCTGAGTCTGTATTTGGTGTCTGTCAGGGTCCTCCCATGTGTGGGCGCGTACCTCTTAGCCAAGATGGATTCTAGCAAAGAGGTCTATGGGTAGGTTGACATAACTTACTATGAAGTGACGCCCCCTCCCTTTTGACCTCCGAGGAGCCTTTCTGCGCATGTGTAGTCGGGGAGGTCTCCTTGACTTTGAGAGGGAGGAATGGGTGGTCTTTTATCTCTCATCTGGGCAGGGCTCAGCTCCTCTCTCCTGCCATTTTGGAGTGTTTGTCCACAGGGGAGAAACTGTTCAGCCTGGGGCCCATCTATCTCCTGCCTCAGGGGGAGGATTTACTTTGTAATTTATTTTTTTCATTTTAATGTTTGTGATGAAATAAATATATTAAAATTGAAATTTAGAAAGAAATTAACAATCAAGCCTCCAGAAGGTACATCCACATGCAAGCATGTGGGTGTGCTTTGCATACGTAAGCAAAAAGGGAGACCTGGAACTAGATAGGACCAGACCTTCACATCCCAAGAGTAAGCAACATTTTATAAATTGTGTAATCCTACTCTGTTTATTTCTGTAGCGCCAGAGTGCCAGAGTGTGAAAATAGAGCATCTGGGTGTTTTTCTGAAAATACAAGAAAGCAGCAGTTACCTGATTAAAACCCTCACAGCAGCGCATCACTACCTGTAGGATAACATGTAAACTTCCTGACCTAGCCCAGCTGACAGTCACAATCAGGTCCTTGCCCTCCTTTTCCTTCCCTCCCATACACCTCATATCCTAAACACACATATACCTTAAACCCATGGCCTCACTCTGCTCCCTTTGCCCATGCTACCTTCCCTTCTCTTGCTGATTCTTCAAGACCCTGCTTTAATGTTACCTCCACTATGACGCTTCCCGATTCATCCTCTCTCCTTCCCACAAAATTAGAACGTCTCTATTCCACGCTCCCTTGGCCCTTTCTACATCATTCTATCACATCACTCTCACATTGTTTTCATCGCTACATATCTGTCTCCTGCCAAGAACATGTATTTCCCCAGAGCAGGAATCTCTTCACACCAAGCATAATCTGTGTTCACCATAGATGTCAAGGAATGTTATTGAGTGAATGTGTGTAAAGAAATTGCACTGATTATTTTTGCTGTTAGGCAAAAGTCCACCAGTTATCTCTAGCGATCAAATATAACGGGTGATGTTTATCTCCGATTTGAAAAATCCAAAGGATTTTCCCAGAAGCCTTTCCAAGAAACTATGATCACCTTACAACAACTATTCTGGTAAATCAGGAGAAATGACTTTCACCTGAGCTACTTTGAGTAACTGCGGGTGAAGGATGGCCAAGTTGAGAGGAACTATTCAGATTAGTCTTTTTATTACTTAATTTCACTTTAAAAATGCCAGCATTACTTCATGCTGCACAAAATCTTCGAAGGAAGGCTAAAGGGCTGATGGTCCAGTTTTTTTTCTTTCCTTGTCAAAAAAGAGGAAAAAATGAATATTGTTATCATTTGAGAGAAAAGTGGAGAAACCACAAGCCATTTGCCTGGTTAGTGACACTATTTCTCAGCACGAAATGTCACATAAATCCTATATCCTGTTTAGTACAAGGAATTGTTATTCATCACGCACAGGGCAGCATTTGAAATTCATTTATCTGAGTTCCGTAGCCTTGTGTTAATACCTATAGTTGGAGGCTCTGATTTCATTCTCTGGAGCAACGAGGACCTCACAGACAGCGATCTGCTTGCATGAGATTTTGTACAAGAGTCAAGATTTGGTCCCAAGAGAAGGGCAAATAAGAATAAAAAAGGGACTTCCCTGGTGGTGCAGTGGTTAAGAATCCGCCGGCCAATGCAGGAGACATGGGTTCGAGCCCTGGTCCGGGAAGATCCCACATGCCACGGAGCAGCTAAGCCCGTGCGCCACAACTACTGAGCCAGCGCTCTAGAGCCCATGAGCCACAATTACTGAGCCCGTGAGCCACAACTACTGAAGCCCGCGTGCCTAGAGCCCATGCTCCGCAACAAGAGAAGCCACTACAATGAGAAGCCTGCTCACCGCAACAAAGAGTGTCCCCCAGGGCTTCCCTGGTGGCGCAGTGGTTGAGAGTCTGCCTGCCAATGCAGGGGACACGGGTTCGAGCCCTGGTCTGGGAAGATCCCACATGCCGCGGAGCAGCTGGGCCCGTGAGCCACAATTACTGAGCCTGCGCGTCTGGAGCCTGTGCTCCGCAACGGGAGAGGCCGCGATAATGAGAGGCCTGCGCACCGCGATGAAGAGTGGCCCCTGCTTTCCACAACTGGAGAAGGCCCTTGCACAGAAACGAAGACCCAACACAGCCATAAATGAATGAATAAATAAACCCAAAAGTTAAAAAAAAAAAAAAGAGTGTCCCCCCACTCGCCACAACTAGAGAAAGCCCATGTGCAGCAACGAAGACCCAATGCAGCCAAAAATAAATTAATTAATAAATTAATAAAAAAAAAGAATAAAGAAGAAAACAAAACAAAGCTAAAAGAAAAAAAGAAACAAAAAAACCCAGAGAGCAACCTATTAATCTGGGAAGAAAATGCATTCCATCATTTTCATGATTAGAACTCCCTTTGTTTTTACTCTCAGTCAAGTCAGTTAACCTAAGTTTCCTTTCACATTTAATTCCCCAGGGGCACCTTTGATGTCCAGGAAAAGTACCAAGCTGAATGGTTCCGAAAATCTATTTACTCCAAGTAGAAATACTACACAGGAGACCACTTCTATTCTTGCTCCCATCTTTCTCCTCCTCTTGTTTCCTATAGGGATTGGTGTGAAAAACCCCAAACCGAAGGCTTACATGCCACGTCCAGGAACTACAAAGAATGGGGACCGGGGCTGCCACATCCTCCTCCTCATCCTGGCGTGGGGTGAGGAGCCTCGAGAGCGGGTGTGGAGGGAGGATGTGCTCTAGCGAGATGAGAAGAAGTCGAGTGCCCGGCCCTGCTCCCAGAAGGAAAAACCGTGCAGAGTGGACCTGACACTACTCACGCTTACAGGTTGTCAGGAGGGCGCTGTCCTTTATTTTATTCTCAAATTTAGAGGAATAAGCCACTTATCCCCACTCTGTAGCTCCAGGTCAATCATATGTTTCCTGGTTAGTTCTTCTTTTTTCGAAATTCAATTTCCTCCAGACACATATATCCAAATGCCCATGAGATGTCTGGCTCAGTCTGGGCAACGCGAAACGCATCCTCTTCTTCCCTAAACGTGCTCCTTCTCCGGCTGTCTCCTCTGTCTCAGGGTATTGGCACCACCTCGATCCCAGCCACACGGGCTAATAATTGAGAAATCACCTCATCTCCACGCTCTCCTTCAAACCCACCCTCCCACCCCAGAACCACAACACCCGTTACTAAATTCTGGCTAATTTATCTCCTAATTATTTCTCAGTTTCTCCCACCAGCCTTCTCTTTTTCCACTCTAGTTCACCATTTCTTCCTGAAAAGCACTTTTTGGTGCGTAAGAGACACTTAACGAATGTTTGGCTTTGATGGAATGAAAAGTATCCTCCCATCCATTTATTATAGGATGAATGACTACCAGATTCTCTAGAGTTGGGCTGAAGAGGGAAAATAGAACAGGATTTCATGAGATGCCTGAGGGGAAGTAGTGATCAAAGGGGAGCTAACCCAATTTTCCTCTGCTTTCACCAGCCTATCACTGAAATACTTCATAGTTGACCCTCTGTCCTGTCTTTCCCCCCACCCCCCGACACTCAGCACTTTATTAGTGAGGGGCTGTGGTCTGGGAAAGGGGAGGCTGGGATGGACCAGCGCCCATCTCGGGGGATTTTCCCGGACATCAGGCGTTCCTCCACGCAGGTTTAGAGGAAACACCTTCACGGATCAAATCCCCAGAGAGCAGCGCTGTGACTGCCAGCAGCAGGGGTAGGAGGGGCGCCCTGGGCACAGCGGGGCCGCTGGGGCAGCAGGGCCTCGATGGCAGGCTCGAGGTCGAGGGTCAGAAAGCGGCGGCTGTACGTGTGCGCGGCACACTGTCCAGGCCCACCAGGAGCTTCTGGAAGTTCCAGGGGACGTCGCTGCGACACGCCGGAGACCAGGCGAGGAGCTCGGGGTCGGTCACGAGGGCAGGGGCGTCGGCACTGGGCGTGCGCAGCGCCTCGCGGAGGCGAAGAGCGAGTGCGCCTGCGCGCCGTTCCCCTTGCCCTTGGCCCGGAGCCTGAGCTCGGGCTCGAGCCCGCCGTCTGGTCGGACGTACCTGAGGCCCTTCAGGATCTCCTCGTTCTTGGCATTTTCCCGTGGGAGAGAAGAGCAGCTGGGACCCGGGACCGTGACGGGAGGGGAAGCCTTCTGACCGCAGACATGGAGTTTGCCCATGAGTCACTGAACTGTTGCCTTTCTTGCAAAACCCCTGGGTGGACTTGAACGCCAGGCGGGACGAGCGCCGGCGGGAAGCGAGCCGGAGACCCGCCTCTCCACGCCCAGGGCGCGCGCAGCCGCGGGACCCGCCGGCGCTCCTGAGCCGGGTCGCGCTCCCACCCCCGCTCCGCCCTGCGCACCTGTTGCCTAAACTGCTTGCTCAGGAAGCCGAGCGCGACCAGGCCCGGGGCCCCCGAGGTGCCGCCGCTGCAGCTCATTCATCTGGGTGTGGTCCCGGGCCGTCTTGCCTCCGAGCGACGCCACGTTCTCAGTGAGCAGCGCCTTGGCCCGCAGGGAGCCCAGGCTCACGAGTTCCCCACCGGCCAGCGGGCGCGCAGCGGAGGGGAAGCAGAGCGCCGAGCTGCGCACGTGGCCAGGGTGTGTCGGGAAGGGGAGAGCCGCGGGCTCGAGAGCCCCTCTGTCCTAACAATCCTTTTGCATCTAGGCTCTGCGTGTGGAATAGTATCCAGTGACCTCAGTCATCTATGGGTTACAAGAGTGCTTTTCGAAAACCCCAATTGCCTGGAATCTTGTTGAAATGCAGACTCTAATTGAGGAGGTCTGGGTGAAGCCTGAGCTTCCTAACGAGTTCCCGGTGATGCTGAGGCCGCTGGGTGACAAAAGCTTAGATAATCTCTTTCAGAGTAAAATGTCATTGCCACAAACCATAACCCTGTCACTATTGAAGCATTAAAAGGGACTCAAGGCTCTGCAAGCCTCCAGGTTAAGTAGTTTCAGAGCACGTCAGGATCAGAGCAGGACAGAAAAGGGCAGGAAATGGATATGGGCTGGTTAGTGGAAAATTTCTGCAGCTCGTCAGCCCTTAAAATAAAAGCTTCAGACTGGATTGAGAATTCTCATCCTCTTTGTAGAAATGCGTGACCGTTCAAAAACATGTCATCCCTAAGGACAGAGTGGGGATAAGGCCACTCTTGACATGGTCTGTTGTACGCTCTGACCAAGAGTCGAGGTCAGGTCTAACAGGAAGCAAACAACAGGTGGTGGCCACCTCAGGCTAGTCCCCTTCTCTGCCTATATTGGCTTCGGACACCACACAGAGAATCGGACCGCAAACTCCCACTTCACCCGACAAGTCTTTTTAAGGACCCTGGGCAAGTATGTATTGGTTCAGACACTATTCTAAATAAAAGGGCTGGGTTTTCCAAGTAAATTCCTGCCTTCTTTTCCAAGGAGCAGCTTCATGTCTAAGAAAACATAAGTAGGAGAGAATGGTTTCCACACACTAAGACCTACTCCAGATGCATTGAAAACTCAGCGAAAGAAGCCAGGGCAAACTGATCATGGGAAACACATAGGACATTTGGATCAGAATGTTAGCCTTCGAGTTCATCCTCTACAAAGCCATAGAATGCAAACTGCTGAGGCTTCGCACATCCAGCTTAAAGGGAAAAAGGATTCTCTGACCTCATTGCCTCAGAAAAGCTCAATAGGTCACATTTCCGGCTTGGGCCACCAAGCCCTCCTTTGGCTTTTCCTTCCTATGCACAAAATTTCAGAAGTCACTGTGTGGCTGAATTTCCTTCGGTAACAGAAAAAACAGTCATTATTGTTGAATGCAAGGAACTGATCTGACCTAGAGTCAATGATTTCTTCCTGCAAGTGACAAAGCCTGTTTCCTCCAGCTGATAATGAAACCCTGGAAAGGCACTGAACATGCATTTTCAAAAGCAAATCATCCATGGCAAGGATGCAGTCCTGTACCTTTTTCAATCAAAATTTGAAGAATCGTATTTTAAAACAATTTTTTCTATTGCGGTAAAATTTATGTAACATAAAATTTACCATTTTAACCATTTTTAAGTGTACAATTCAGTGGCATTATGCACATTAAGAATCATATTTTTAAAATAAATAGCTATAAATGGGTCCCTAGTCTCTCTGAAGAAATATACTCAATAAGGGCAACAAAGAAAGAGCTACAGTTTTCATTCCAGAGAAGGATGGAAAACTGTGATACTTCCATACGAATAATTTAAAGGCCTGGAGCAAGGGGAAAAAAAAATCCTATATCCTTCTTTTCCAGGGAAGGTGAGCTAGAGTATTAAGGAGATCTCTACTCACCTCTCAGCTTCAGGAGAGGTCCCTCAATATTTGCTGGATGTACTGTCTACGTGGCCAGCAGGCCTGTCCTGGGCTCATGCCATTTGCAAGATTCACTGGTAGAGAGTACGTCTTCCTACACATGGAGAAAAGATAGTCTCCCTATCCCACATAAAAGAGTACAGTTTAGGGGAAAACTGTACTAGGCTTTGGGGTCAGAAAGATCTGGTTGGAACACCAGTTCTGCTGCTTCTGGTGTCATTGCAAGTTCCTTAAGCACTTTGCTATAAGATGAGGATTAATATTAGTATCTACTTCACAGGGTGGTCATAAGGGTTAAATTAGATAAGAGGATTAGTCAGGATACAATAGGTTCTGCTGCAGTAACAAATGAACCCCAATATTTCAATGGCTTCACCTGATAAAATTTTACTTCTTGCTCATGTCACAGTCTGAGGGGGGCAGGTGGCTTTCCTCCAAGGGTGATCAAGGATCTGGGCTGCTTCCAAATAGCATCTCTGACATCTTCTTGGAGGGCTTTGCTTCCTGATGAATGTAGGACCCACACTGGCTCTTTACACCCTTGGCCTCCAAGTAGCTATGTCTTTCCTGGTTACAGTTCTTTGGAAATAAGCGTGTATATCAGTCAGAATCTGAGCAAAAAAGAAACAAACAAAAACAGATGGCACACTCTAAAGGGCCACTTATTTAATGGATTATTTACAGAGGTGTAAGCAGGGTTAAAAGAAATCAGAAGGGATGGTGAGACCTCCCAAGACTGCCAACAACTCAGTGCAGGTCCTGGATTTTCAGTAGCTGAAACTCAGGGAGCAGATGTGAGATGGGAGTCTGGAAATAGATAACCTAATCTCTCTCTCCTCTCATGTTTCTGACGCTTGCTGTTGCCTCCCAATGATCAAACTCAACTACACACCAGACAGAAGTCAGTGGAGCCTGAGGGATGCATCTACGCAAGTTCAGCTTCCTGGGGGGACGCCCAGAGCAGGGTGGAAAAGTGGATCTGGACCAGCAGGTGGAGAAGCCCCACCAAAACACGCAGAAGACTTAGCAGTGTTCTGAGTACATAGTGGGCACTGAAAAAAAAATGAGTGAAAGAAGATAAGAAAATATGAAAAAAATATTTAAATGTAGCTTATGTTTATTGAGGTCCTCACAGTTCACTCTACTTCTGACAAAGAGAAATATACATTTGCTAAGAAGAATTTTTCTCTCCACAGCACAGATTTTTCAACAAGGGCTCAGTGTCCAAAGCTGGGCTGTCCTTTCTCTCTCCTAAAAGATGAGTTTAACGGGAAGAATAGTGTTTTGTTTGCAAAGCGAGAAACATCGATAGCTCCGCCCCGAAGAACTTTATCTGTGCAGGCAGTAATTACAACCTAAGTTGGGTTGAATGGCACGGTTACCCTGATAACTGCTGTTACTGTTTTCACTCTTTCACTTGCCAACAAGATCCTCTGGTCCCTTATCTTGTACTGGGGCCAACCCAACAAGAGCGGGAGAAGTTGAAATTCTGACACTTGAAAGCACAGGACAGTGTGAACAAGCTGGTGAGTTGTGTTGGCCTTTGCTAAGTAATGGGCTGGGTTCAGTGCCAGTAAAGAGCTTTGGAGAGCAGTGCTCGATGTTTATTCATATATAGTTTCTCATTCTGCACGTAAGTGAAATCATCTTTTCCAAGGATCAAATTCATTTCTTGTTGCTTTCCTCCAATTCAGTATTTTGATGTCAGAAACTCAGGGAAGTTTTGAATTTGAAGGAAATTTAGAAGTCATTTTGCCCAACCTCTTCACACACCATCGATGCCTTGGAGAGACTGGGGTTCAGCCTCTCCCTGAGCCCATTCAGTGATGGGACACTTCCTGGTGCAAGCAGCTCCTGTGCGTGTGCTTTGAGCCAGGTAGGGAGCTCTGGCGGCATTATCTCCTTTAGTCCCCACAGCCCCCTGAGGCAGCTACTATCATAAGCCCCACTTCCCAAGTCAGGAAACCAGAGCAGAGAAGTAACTTGCCCAAGGGCACACAGCTAAACCACACTGAAGCAGGAGCTCAAACCCAGGTCTGTTTTTCTCCAAACCCCAAGCTCTTCTCCATTAGGGTCTCCAAGCACCTTTTCGGACACTCCATGCCCACCAGGAACTCTCTGAAATATTCTTACCTGTAGCTCCCATCATTTTAGCTAATCACTGTAAGTTTTACACGATATCAAAAAGTGGGAATGAAAAAAAACTGTTCCTGATAATTTACATTTTGTACCACTTTACTGTTTACGGAGCATGTCAGTAGTTTCACTTGAGCCTTTCAACAGTTCTTTGAGATAGTTATCACTATCTCTAGTTTACCTGTTAGAAAGTTGAGTTTCACAGCCATAAAAAGGAATGAAATAATGTCATTCGCAGCAACATGGATGGACCTAGAGATTGTCATACTGAGTGAAGTAAGTCAGACACAGAAAGACGAATATGATACCCCTTTTATGTGGAGTCTAAAAAAATTGGTACAAATGAACTTATTTACAAAACAGATATAGAGTCACAGATGTAGAACACAAACTTATGGTTACCAGGGCAGCGGGGGGAGGGATAAACTGGAAGATTGGGATTGATATATACACACTACTATACATAAAATAGATAGCTAATAAGGACCTACTATATAACACAGGGAACTGTTCTCAATACTCTGTAATGACCTATATGGGAAAAGAATCCAAGAAAAGAGCAGATATACGTATACGTATAACTGATTCACTTTGCTGTACATCTGAAACTAACACAACATTGTAAATCAACTATACTCCAATTAAAAAAAAAAAGAGGGGACTCTCCTGGTGGTCCACTGGTTAAGATTTCACCTTCCAATGCAGGGGGTGTGGGTTCGATCCCTGGTCAGGGAGCTAAGATCGCACATGTCTCGCGGCCAAAAAACCAAAACGTAAAACAGAAGCAATATAGTAACAAATTCAATAAAGACTTAAAAAAAAAAAAAGCAAGTTGAGTTTCAGAGAGTGGGCACATGGTCATGTGGGTAAGAGGGTGGTAGAGCCAGGAGCAGAGCCCAGTTCCTTTAGATTTTGGTCCTATGCTCTTTTCACTACTCCATGCTATTGACAGCAAAAGGTGAAACAAGGAGGTATCACTTTTGTCCTGGGTTCCATATTACTTCCTGTCTTGTACTGGTGCACCATGGCTTTCTGAACTGTTGCATTTAGGAGGTTCAGTCTTTCTAATAAATCTGCCTCACATCTGCTCCTTAGATCTGAATCCCAATGAGAAATTCTGTCTCCGTCAACTTTACTACCTGACCTCGACCCAAACTAGTCTCTGCCCTGGTTTATCAACCGTGTTTGTGGGACTGTATCTTAGGGACAGTGGGGCAGATTAGACAGAAAGCAATCTAGAGCCACAGCAGTACAATGATGCTTCTATTTGGTCCACAGGATGCCAAACAGCTGCTTCTAAATATCCAGATGTTTGGCATCATGTAGAACTAAACTTTGATTCATTGGCCAAATATTCCATTGTCATCTAATTAATCAACATATGCTTGAATGTTTTGTTATCTCACAGACTGTATGTTTGCTTAGAAGTGACTAGATTTTAATATTTCAGCTTCCAAAAAGTATCTCTCAACAAAAGCCCCCCCCCACTATTTTCCAATGCATAAGTCTTCTTTTCTTGTTGCTCGCCAATCTGACAAAGGGAGAAAAGTCCCACACATTTTACAAACTATTTAATCAGCTAAATGCATCTGCATCAAAGGCCAGTGTGTTCTTCTGTTGAGAAAAAAGCAAATCTT
Organism: Balaenoptera acutorostrata; assembly: GCF_949987535.1. Lineage (NCBI taxonomy): Eukaryota > Metazoa > Chordata > Mammalia > Artiodactyla > Balaenopteridae > Balaenoptera > Balaenoptera acutorostrata. Next base: position 60,247,132 of record NC_080081.1, read on the forward strand.
GCTTTTCCCTAGCGTGATGAAGCCCAAACCCATGTAAGCAAGACACATTAAACATTCCTTACTCTGTCTTTGAGTTCATTTAATTTATTTTTTTATTTAGGTATAATTGACATATTACATGATATTAGTTTCAGGTGTACAATGTGATGATTTGATATTTATACATATTATAAAATGATCACCACAATAGGTCTAGTGACCATCTGTCCCCACAGAGAGTTACAAGACTTTTTTTTCTTGTGATGAGAACTTTTAAGATTTGCTCTCCCAATAAACATGTTAAAAAAAAAAAGTTTGCTCTCTTAGCAACTTTCAAACATCTTTGGTTTTATATCCTGTACTTTACATAAACTATTTAGTGAAAATTATTTCACTGTTTTTCCTAATTGTTTTTCTCTTACATGGCTACCTGGAAACACATTTTCCAGGAATTTGCAATGAGGACCGGAAGTGGTCCAGTGAACAAGATTTCTAAGCTTTCTCTCCAGAAGTAGCTTTCTCCTCCTTGAGATCCTTAGATACACCTTAAATGTCTTTACTCCCTTTTGGACCCATTAACCTACTGCTGCTCAAATTACTAATAGTATCTACTCTGTATTAAGCTATCACTACAGGTGTCAGACTCTGCGCTAAGTGCTTTCAAGACAGGACTCATTTAATTGTCTCAAGAAGCCTTTTTGGTATATTCCATGAAGAGCACCAGTTTGCAAATGAGGAAACTGCAGCTTAGAGTGGATCATCAATTTGTTCAAGGTCACACAGCTACTGGGTCTCGGAGCTGGGACTCTGAACCCCAGCCTAGTTGCCTCCAGAGCCCACGTGCTTAACCCCTTACTCCTCTGCTTTCAAAGTGATAGTCCTCAAACACGGAATGGAATCCACCTGTCCAGAGTGAAGCCCAGCACAGGATGGTCCTTCCCTGACTTTAGGCCTCCTGTTCTCCTCTTCCCCTGAGGACTCCTGTTCCTCCCACGTCCTAAGGTTCAACCCCACAGACCGCAAGTCTTTCCCCAAACACCATACTTTTTTCTCCTCCCTTCATTCGCACACTCCACTCTCCCCACATGGAGCATCGCGCATGCCCAGACTCAGTGTCTCCGTGCCCAGCATCTTCCATGGGAAAATCCCCACTCGTCCAGCAGGGATCACTCAAAGGTTAACGCCTCCCCAAAGCCCACCTGACCCCATGCTGGACCCCTCTTCTCCCATCATACCTTCCTTGGTTACAGTACCTAACACCTTTATCGTCCTTAGTGTGCCGGTCACGTGTTTTGAAATAATTCATTTGCCTGTCCAGCTCTCTCATCAGCCCGGGAGCTTCTTGAGGAAGGGGCTGATCTCATCTCTGTGTCTCCAGGGCCTGGCACAATAGGTTCTCAATTGGTGTTTATTGAATAAAAGATGAACTAAATATGCACAGGTGGTGATGATGTGTGAGTGATTACTAACATTTATTTAACACCTCCATGGAATTCAAACTGCTCAAAATTTGTGTTTCTATAGATTTCATTAGGACAGGACTCAATTTTTGTCTTCACAATCCTCCAGGCAGAGTTTCTGCTTTTGCTTTCTGTATGACCGTGAAATTAACTTTTAATGAGAGAGAGAGAGAGAAATAGACACAGAGAGAGAGGGAGGGAAGGAGAGAGAGAGGGAGACAGAGAGAGAGAGGAAGGGGAGAGAGAGAGGAAGGGGAGAGAGAGAGAGAGCTCTTTTTCTCTGTATCTCAATCCCAAAGTCTCAAGGAAGATTCGATTAACTCAATTCTGACACTAGAACGATCACCACCAATAACCACATTATCCTAACACGACTGTTCCCATAATACCCATGTCGTTGGGAGGAAGAGGCAATTCCATTAAGTGAGAATGGGGGTGGGATGCTGAGCAAAGAATACAACAGATGTCTGCAATAGTCTGCTGACATCAGGGCTGAAAAACAATCTCTTACAGGGTTAGCAAAACCTTGTTTAGGAAATCATCCCTCTCACTGTTTTGGAGATTTTAATAAGGGCCTCTTAAAGACCAAAAGGTCACCCAAACTCAGAGAAATGCCTTTCTAACAGAGGCATTACAGGCCTGATGGATGGGATATTTAGGGGCATAAAAGGCTTCTCAGAGTCTTCAAATGTAGGGAGTTGTGAGGTCCTTTCATAAAACCAGAGACCTCTGCTTATTGACATGGATACTTGTGTCACTGGTAGAAGCTACTGGGCAGTTAAGTTCTAAAAGTAAAAATCTGCCAGCACCAACATCTGCAAAGCAAATGGTATCTAGAAGCCTGGAAGCACTGGGCCCAAGTCATCACCCAGTGAAACAGGTTCTGTATTGGAGAATGGATTACTTCATCTCTCAGGGTTTCTCTTTCCTCAGCTGTGAAAAGGAAATAGATAACAAAGGCATCTTCACTGAGTTCCAGGAGGATCAAGTGAAACAAAGTGTAGAAAGCCTAGATATAAAAATGTTATTTACTTGTGTTATTTTAGGGAGAAACAGAAAATAATGGAAGTACTCATTTAGAAGGGAATGGTAAATAAGGTTGTGTAACTACTCATATTTTGACATTAAATTTTTCTCAATAATTAAAATGGAAACAACAAAAAACTATGGGGAAATGACGGTGGTACAGGTTAAATGTACCATGAAGATGACTAATGTTATATTTTTCTATAATTTTATAAACAACATGAATACATATGAAAAAGAACTAGAAAGGGAGTTCAAATAAAAACTATTTGGGGCATCCCTGGTGGCGCAGTGGTTAAGAATCCGCCTGCCAATGCAGGGGACATGGGTTCGAGCCCTGGTCCGGGAAGATCCCACATGCCGTGGAGCAACTAAGCCCATGCACCACAACTACTGAGCCTGCACTCTAGAGCCCACAAGCCACAACTATTGAGCCCTCACTCTACAGTCTGCGAGCCACAACTACTGAGCCTGTGTGCCACAACTACTGAAGCCCACGCGTCTACAGCCTGTGCTCCGCAACGAGAGAAGCCACCACAATGAGAAGCCTGTGCACCGCAACAAAGAGTAGCCCCTGCTCGCTGCAACTAGAGATAGCCCGCGCACTGCAACGAAGACCCAACACAGACAAATAAATAAATAAATTTATTAAAAAAAAAAAGAAATACAGCATCTTAAGCAGAGGTGGGAGCATGGAGGTAGGGCACATGTGGGCAAGTTGGCACAATTCCCAATTTTTTTCCCTACCCACAATCCATTTGCCCTTCTGGTATCTGCACTCAGTGTTCCTCTGGTAGGACTCCCCCCCTCCTATGTCAACATGTACCAGGGGCAGATGCACCAGAGCAGATTGAAGGTTGAAGTCAATCAGTATATCTGTCAAGACACGTGAAGTCCCTGAGATCTTACCCTACTTGCAAGAAAGCAAGTTAGTCTGCTACCATTTTATGGATGCTGGGAGAGAACATAAGACTCCTCGACAAACTCACACACACACAGACACACACACACGGTATTACAGCAAAAGCAGCAGCCAGAGTGTCAGCAATTTGCACTGTTCCCCAAGCGCCAATCCCCAGGGTGACAATAAGGGCCAGATGACACCTGCATACGTAGTGGGTGGCGTTGCAGCAGAGGAATTCAGAGCGGAGGGACCTGTAGACTGTGAGCAAGCAGAGAACACTGTGACCAGCAAGGAGTCAGTCTTCCTTCCCCAGCTCCCACCCTGAAAGCTGTGGTCAAACTCTAGCACCTTCACCTACTTGGTTGCCTATGTGACCAGGTACAGAGCTGCTTGGGAGAAGGACAGGCCATGCACACCCAGCAGGTATGTGCAAGATGCTCAGGGCCATGATTCTCCTGACAGTATCATATTTTCTTGGCCATATACAGGGAAGTGCATGTGATCCAACCAGAACTACTGAGATGAAATGAAACCTTTGAAGCTTTTGCTTCAGAGGACAGGCATCTTACTTCCCACCCCACCTCTACCTCAGAGGAGAATCTAGAAGAGCCATCTTGTGACCAGTAAAGTCTGTATGAGAATGGAGTCCACTCAAAGAAAGCAGAACTGATAAATGGAGAGATCAGGAAAATTGACTCTGGTGTCATCATTTGATCCATAGTATAAAGCCAGGCTTAAAACCAAGCCGTCTACCTCCAGAGTTTCCATTTATGGAAGGCAATTTAGGTACAGTTTTCTGCCACTTGCCATCAACAGAGTCCTAACAGACACAAATATCAATGTAAACCTGTATTAGTCAGGGTTCTCCAGAGAAACAGAACCAATAGAATATATAAAGAGATCTAGCTCTCTCTCAGTAGATAGATAGATGATAGATAAATCTAGAGGGGGAGAGAGAAAGAGAGAGTGATAGAATGATAGAGAAGAGAGAAAGAGAAAATGATAGAGAAGAGAGACTTATTATAAGGAATTGACTCGTGATTATGGAGGCTGACAAGTCCCAAGATCTGCAGCTGGCAAGCTGGAGACATAGCAGCACTGATGGGGTAGTTCTAGTCTGAAGGCCAGGAAGCTTAAGACCCAGAAAGAGCCAATGTTTCACTTTGAGTCTGAAAGCAGGGAAAAAAATCAATGTCCCAGCTCAAAGTTGTCCGGCAGGAAGAATTCTCTCTTACTCACAGGACGGTAGGGCTTTTGGTCCTCTTCAGGCCTTCAACTGATTGGATGGGGCCCACACACTTCAGGGAGGGCAATCTGTTTTACTCAGTCCACCAATTCAGATGTTAATCTCACCAGAAACACCCTCACAGACGCACCCAGAATAATGTTTGACCAAATGTCCAGGCACCCTTTGACCCCATCAAGTTGACATGTAAAATTAACCATCACAACACTTTGTTAAATTGCATTTATCAAATGTTATGAATGTGCCTAAGTCTTCCTTTGGTGAACTTATAAAAGTCCCTAAGTGATTCAACTTCACAATTTTTATTCTTCCGGACTCTTGAAAAAATGGAGCTGTTTAATGAATCATTTGTTGATTCATTTCATCCAAGGTTTTGCAGGGGTTTTAAGAAACTAGAACTCTATTTTCACAGTTGTGTTGTTCCCGAGACTAAATTAAATCTGCTGGGTCAAACCTTTCCCTCTGTTATAAGAGCTATTTCCCTATACGCATCTCTCCTCTTCCTGAAATAGAAATAGGACCAAAAAAAGAGGGGGAAGAGAGAATTTTTCAAGATAAAAAACTGTTTGGATTTTCTTATGCTATTTTAAGTTCACAATCCTGTCCATTTGATATTCATTTTACATGCCTGGCTTTCATCACAATGATTATCATTTAATTACATTTTAGCTGAAACAGCCATATAACATTTCAGTGAGATTGAGGAAAGACTGAGCCTCACTTCCAGGCTTTTCTGCAGCCTTATGTTATATCTCTGTGTTAACTTTAGAGGCTGCCTTTTATAATACAGGGGCTACGATGTAGATAATTAGTCTTCTGATGACGTCAGGTACATTAAAAATTGGCTTGGTTTCATTTCCGTTCCACACAAAGTTTTCATTCATGGTTCATCCAAGGGTTTTTCCCCATTAGAAGCTTCTTCTCATGGAGCCCACAGTTCATCGGCCATGGGACCAATCAGCCCAGAAGGAAAGAAATGAATGAATGAAACCTAATTCACAATAGAGTGGGATTTCTTTTCATTCTTGTCCAGCGCATTCCCTCTACCTTGGCTATATAGTGCAAACTCCTGGATGCTCCAAGAGATGCTGAAGAACTTGCCCAGCCCTTCAGTCCTCTTGGAGAGGAGCTGAGAGGAAACGTTCCCTCTTGCTGGCTCCTGACCATGGCAGAGAGACCACAGGAATGGTGAGAACAGGACTCACCATGCTGGCTCTTACCTGCCAGCAAACAGACAAGGTCTCCTCCCCACCTCCTCCTCTCCCTCAGTCAGCTCAGCAGAGAGGTTTCCCACCCTGCTCCCCACCATTCAGCCTGTGTCTGTCAACATTGGTCAGGGAGAATAATAGGAAGCTCTAGTTCAGGCTTGGGACAAGCCACGGTCTCTAGGCACCAGCTGTACTTGCAATAGAGCTCATGTATTACAACGAAGTTTGGCTTCTTGTTTCTTTTTTGAATCGGTTCAGAATCTGGAGGAGAGACTAGGTAACAGGTATGATCAGCTCCTTTCAAACCCCAAACATACACCAAGGACCTGGGAGAACTGGCAGAGCTAAGTAGGTTACTGTAATAACTTGATACCAAGTTCCTAAGGTGGAGAGGAGATAAGATGGCAGAGTAGAAGGACGTGAGCTCACCTCTTATTACAGAAACACCAAAATCACAACTAACTGCTGAACAACCATCGACAAAACAAACAAACAAAACAATGCTGGAACCTACCAAGTTCCTAAGAAAACATTCTCAGAAGACTAAAGGCACTCAGAACGTGGGGACCCCTTTTTCTCTTCCATTCTTTTCCATATCCCATCAAACATATAAGGCAGTTGTGAGATATTATACACAGTATAAAGGGCAGTATTTAGTCACAAGCTAGACCTTTGAGTTCCCCTTTAGCTCCAGCTTTTTTTTTTTTTTTTAATAGCTACTTTATTTATTTATTTATTTATTTTTATGTTTGGCTGTGTTGGGTCTTCGGTTCGTGCGAGGGCTTTCTCCAGTTGCGGCAAGTGGGGGCCACTCTTCATCGCGGCGCGGGGGCCACTCTTCATCGCGGTGCGCGGGCCTTTCACTATCGCGGCCCCTCCCGTTGCGGGGCACAGGCTCCAGACGCGCAGGCTCAGTAGCTGTGGCGCACGGGCTTAGTTGCTCCGCGGCATGTGGGATCTTCCCAGACCAGGGCTCGAACCCGTGTCCCCTGCATTGGCAGGCAGATTCCCAACCACTGCGCCACCAGGGAAGCCCCCCTTTAGCTCCAGCTTTTGAAGTGCAACCTAAATGATTAAACAAAATCTGCAGTTCATGTTTGCAAAGTAAATGACTATCAGACTTATGAATCTGATCATCTCTATTAAAAAATTAAAAGCAATGTATTGAGAGAGAAAAGAAGACTCGAGTAAATGAGAAACAGCATGTTCCTGGAGAGGAACACTAAATTTTTATAAGCATGCTAATTGTTCTCCAATTAACTTACTGTTTTAATGCAGTTCAAATCAAAATGTCAGAAATAGTTTGGAAATTTCACAAAATGATTTTATTTTTTTCCCCTCATTTTTTTATTATGCAAACTTTAAAAATAACCATAATAAATTGGAAAAAATAGTATTAAGAACACTAATATACCCACCACTTAGATTCAATAATTAATACTTACCTATTCAAGTATACTTTTTTTTTCAAGTATACTTTTATGTTTGTATGTATATATACATATATATACACTATAAATATATTTACATACACATACTATATATAAATAATTATACTGTGTTTTTGTATTGTTAAATCTATGAAACCAAGTTCACCCTAAATACTTCGATATGCATCTCCTCAAAATAAAATTTCCTATATAATCACAATAACTTGATCGTGTCAAGAAGAGTGACAATTATGTCTTCATACCCATCCATATTTAAACTTTGTGATTGTCCTGAGATCGTCATTACTGCTTCTTTTCCTTCAAATCATAATCTAATCAGGGGTCACATTTTGTTATTCTGTCTCTTGAGGCTCTTTTATTGTAGGAAACAGTCCCTCTGCTTTATTTTTCATGTCTTTGGTGTTTTTGAAAATAATGTTGAGGGAATTTGAAAATGATTTTGATCTTTTGAAAACATCAGGCCAATCCTTTTGGCCTGGATGGGCCTGATTATCCCTTCATGGTGTACTTTACCTTGCTCTTCTGGTCTCTGTATCTCCTAAAAAGGCTTGATTCGGTTCAGAGTCAAGATTTTTAACAAGAGCACTACCTAGGACACATTATATGTTCCATATGGCATCACACGCAGAGGCATATAGTTCGGGTAGCCCTACAGTTCGTCAGATGGATAAGACGGTGACCACCAGGACCCTCCATTGTAAAGGTTCGGGGGTTTTCCCCTTAAAATCAAAATCAGCGAATACTCTGGGAAGAGGCGGGGACATTATTTTCAAGTATATTTGGAAGAACTAGTGGATAAAGATATCAAATAAAATTTAGAAAAAGAATAATTGAGTGACTATTCCAATCAGATATTAAAATATATTTTTAATAATGTGAGAGTAGAGCAAAGATTAGCCCCCTAATGGGATTAGTAGCCTACATATAGCCTCTGTCACGTGGCTTTGGTGAGAGGACATCCACCAATGGGCTGGCACTTAACTTTAACAGTCAGGTAACTGGATAAACATGCCACAGGAGCTCTGGGCTTTAGGTCTTCTTGGTCACCTTTGGGAAGTCACATGAGCGCGCGCACACACACACACACACACACACACACAACAGGCACGGCTATCTCCAAAGAAAGCTATGACTATATCTCAGACAGTGCATTTATCAACTCTATCCCAAGGTTTAGGATTATGTTAGGACAAAGTCCTTTTCGACAGAAACCGATTCAACAGACATACAGTATTAGAAAAGGATAGATGATGTTTGCAGATGAGAAAAAGGAAGCAAAACAAAAAAAAAAATCAGACGGACAAACAGTAAGTCAGGATGTAGGAGGGTTTCCCCTCCTATCCTGGAAGGCAGTCTTCCAATTCAGGATTGTGTGTCAGCTCCAGCCTTGAAGCTAGGGAAAAAAATATCCAGATGATGGCCTGAGGGAGGGTGGTGAGAGAGAGTGAAGGACAGAATACAGCACAGCCCTAGGGAAACTGGGGGCGGGGGTGAGAGCTGGACCAGAAGAGCACACAGGGCCTGAGACAAAGGTGGGGGGACCTCGGGAGAACACGGTGTGTGGTGACATCCTGTTTCTCCTGACTCTGCGCCTCTGTGTGTCTCTCTGTTTTTCTCTATATGCAGACCTAACAGAAAAAAATAATTACTACCTATATTCCTCCCACCCCACCCCCGAAACGATGCTGGCCTCGTCAAAAAGAGATGGTGTTCCTGCAAAGACCTTGGTTCTGCCGTGTCCCTTGACGGGTCTCTGTGAGCAGGTTGGAGAGCAGGGACCAAAGGAGGGTAATCTGCTTTGTCTGAAGGAACCACACAAATGATGGCGTGTATGATGCGAAGATACCACTGACCTTGCACTGGCTGTCTGGGAAACATAAGAATGTGCCAAATAACTGTCAACCGAAAAATTACTCACAACCTAAAAGTTGAGAGTTAATGTTTTATTTGGTGGGAATTTTTAGGACTTCAAGCCCGGGAGGCAGCATCTCAAGTAACCCTTAGAGAACTGCTCCCAGGAGGCGAAGGGGGGAGCTAGGATACGTAGGAGTTTTGCAACAAAGGGCAGGTAGTAGGAACAAAAGATTACCGTTAATTAAAGAAAACTAGACATCTCAAGGAATGTAGCACTTTTCTACGTATGGGAAGATGCAAGAGTCTGGGGTCACTGAAATTATTCCTTAGATATGCACCTCAGCTATCTGGGGCCAGTGGCCTGTATTTTCACATCCTGAGTTTCCTCAGGGCTCACCGTGGGGAGTGATGGCTGCTAGATGGCAGGTATTCTTTCCTTCCTGGGTTCCCTCAGGGCTCACCAGCTTAACACAGGCTGTGGCTGCAATCGCTGATGACCGGGACATCTTTTGTTTACTGATATGGCAGGCAATATTCCATTTATCAAACCACTCCAGCCTTAAACGGGGCTGTCTGGGTGAGTTACCCTGGGGTCCTCCTCATTCTAGAGCTGCTCTCCTTGGAACAAGAGTTGATGCAATTGGCTTGACTTACATGGTGGGTTATTTTCTGCTAATCTAACCAAAAAGAGTCTCCCCTCACTGATGTTTAGGAATGAAGAGGGCTCTTCGACTACCACCATGCTGGCATGGGTGGTCGTGTAAAGGTCTCCCATTGTTCCGCTGACAGTAGTGTCCTTTGTCACCTTCCCTTCCTCCTTCCTGAAGTCAGCACACGCAGTGTGAAAGGGACAGTTGAGGCAATCAGACAGACTCAAACACATGCGCTAAACCAGCTGTCCTTAGGGGAAAAGCATGGTCCAGACAATTATACTCTTAGATAATCTAGTTCAGATAATCAAATTGCCCCGGAAATGGTCACCTCTCCCTTTTCATTTTGTTTCTTGGAAGTCACAGCTCTGACTTTATTCTTTATTCTTTCTTGGCGATGGCAACCTCTAAGAACAGGCATCCAAATTAAAGAGGGCGCTGTTCACTTATGTCAGTGGAGGTACAAGAGTCTCATCTCCAGTGATTGCCCAATAGGTCTTGAATGCTACAGGAAGGGTTAAGCAAATTATGTAACATGATTCCATCAGCTGAGTGCCTTGCTTTCATCACACTGCAGTTAAATCTTCGCAGCGTGCATCGTGAGCCCAGACTACAAGTTGGCGTAAAAAGCTTCCACTCCTGTGTATAGTGTTTTTCCACAGTTGAAAAAAATTCCTTTAAGGCACACACATTCCTTTAATAGCCATAGGCTATTGACAGGCTAAGACTGTGCTTAAAGCATAAAATCTAAATAATAGAAATAGTTATGCTAATAACAACGGCTAACAGTCCTGAGGGCTTACAACTCAGTAGGTACCAGGAATGATATAAAAGCAGTTAACAAACAGTATGGCAGGGCACTGACCAATCAGAACTGACATGGGTCTTAACCCTGCAATAGGATAGCTGAGGTCTGTTGCCATGCGGGGCACTGACCTTGTAGTTGCTGGCTCCTGAGGAGGTGAGACAGGCTGGGACCTGGGACCCTCTGCTGCAGTGCTGCAGGGCTTGCACCTGGACACACCTCTCTTCAAGCAACACAATTCAAAGAAACTATATGGGACTAAAAATAACTGCATGCAAGCGCAGTTGGGGCAAATTCTGGACAAAAGATTCAAAGAGACCAAAAAAACCCAACTGCCACTTTTGAAGATCCTGAAGCAAAAGCAGGGTACCGCGCATGCCCCCTGCACACAACACCACCTAAGTCACCCCTCCGGCCGACCCCTGGACACACCCCTACCCTCACCCCATATAAGAAACAAGCTCGCCTCCCCCCACTCAGGGAGCGAGCAAGCAAGGGAACTTGTTATTTGTTCTCGCTCCCCCCTGCTGCAGCAGGGGCCCCAATAGAGCCTTGCCTGAAATTCTTGTCTGGCCTCTGATCAATTTCTATTGATTAAGGAGGCCAAGAACCCTGGTCCATAACAAAAGTGTGAGGAATCTAGGGGGAAGGTGTCTGTGTTTGGGGACATGTGCTCGGGGAAGCTATTTACTAACTGGTAAGGAAGGGATCCACATCTGAATAATGTGTACAGATGTACCAGGTACACCGGCTGAATATCAGAACTGCCAGGCCCTGTGCTATAGCCCCTATTCCCACCACAAGCCTGTGAGGGAAGATCCGGCACTTATAACCCTTTTACAGATAAGCAAATGAAAACTACAGAGTTTAAAGATCTTGCCCAAGAGCACACAGTCAGTACAAGGAAAAAACTTATTTGGAAAGAACTAATTTTTAAAAAAATTAATAGATTTTTTTGGGGGGAGCAGTTTTAGGTTGATAGAAAAATTGCGTGAAGGGTAGAGGGTTCCCATGTACCCCCTCACCGGCCCACCTTCAGTTTCTCCCACTATCAACATCTTGCATTAGTGCAGTACGTTTGTCATATTTGATAAGCTGATATTGATACATTATTATTAACTAAAGTCCATAGTTTGCATTAGAGTTCACTCTTTGTGTTGTACATTCTGTGAGTTTTGACAAATGTATAATGATGTGTACCCAACATTAAAATAGCACACAGCATAGTTTCACTGCCCTAAAAATCCTCTGTTCTCCTCCTTATTAAGCCCTCCCTCCTTCCCCCAACCCCTGGCAACCACTGATCTTTTTACTGTCTCCATATGTTTGCCTTTCCCAGAATGTCATATAGCTCAATTATACTGTAAGTAACCTTTTCAGATTGGCTTCTTTTGCTTAACAACATGCATTTAAGTTTCCTCTCTGTCTTTCTGTGGCTTGATAGCTCATTTCTTTTCATCACTGAGTAATATTCCTTTGTCTGGATGTACCACCATTTATTTGTCTGTTGAAGGACATCTTAGTAGTTTCCAAGTTTTGGCAATTATGAACAAAGCTGCCACGTACATTCCTGGGCAGGTTTTTGTGTGGACATAACTTCTCAATTCATTTGGCTAAATACTAAGGAGCACGATTGCTGTATCATATGGTAAGAGTGTGTTTAGTTTCGCAAACCTGCCAAACTGTCTTACAAAGTGGCTGTACCATTTTATACCCCCATCAGCAAGTAATGAGAAAGAACTAATTTTTCATATATGGTTTTATAAATTTACAAAGCACTTTTAACTCTATGAACTGAACCTGGATCACAGAAAGACATATTTCTTCAAAAATAAAGCCATATTATCTCTTTGCTATGCTATGGACTTTTCTGTGTAATTATTACTGCCAAATAAAGGCTACTACTTACTCAGAACCTATTTGGTGAACGACATTCATTCCTTTATGTCTTATTTAACCTTCATAACAAATCCTGAAAGGTAGGGATTGTCATTTACTGAAAAGGAAACTGAGACTCAGAGGAGTCAAGTATATCGCTCCAGATGACAAAGGAGTTCAAACCCAGGGCTGCCTGTTGCCTTGTCCTGGGTTCCTTACACTCTACAGCATTACACTCCTTCAGTGTAAATTGGCATGAAAAATTATGAAAGACTTGGAAGGGAGAAAAAAAGAAAAAGGATTACTGAATGTCCTGTTCAGTGCATCTTTCTGAGGTATCTTCCCCTTTCCTTGTCTCAGAGCTATTTTACAACTCTGTAAATTGTAGAAAACTAGTAATAATGAAAACGATTCTTGTCACAGAATTGCAAATCAGTTGTGTCTGGTGGAGTGCAAATTTTTTTTTTTTGGCTGCGTTGGGTCTTTGACGCTGAGTGTAGGCTCAGCAGCCGTGGTGCACTGGCCCAATTGCTCTGGGGCATGTGGAATCCTCAAGGACCAGGGCTCGAACCTGTGTCTCCTGCAAAGGCAGGCGGACCTCCAACCACTGCGCCACCAGGGGAGCCCTGGTGGAGTGAAACTGACAATCAATTGCCCTGTGGATAGACTGCTTTTGTATCTATTTGTAACTTCACTTCAGCATTCCTTATCTGCCTCTATACGTGTGTATTAATTTGAATTCTCCTTTGAACCAGCTGAAATATCTTACTGGTTCAGTGATTAATTAATGAGTTAAATTCCTTGACATGTGTTTATTTTATATAGGTATGACACTCATGATTTTACCCTTAAAAAATTCTTTTAACAGAATGTATTTTGTGCGTGTGCATCAATATAATCAGAAACAATGTCAGTGTTATTTCATTATTATGGTTCCTTTTTCATAACTTAGGTGCCCACAGCATTAGCGTATCAAGACATGTGAAAATTCTGGACTTTCCCTAAACCCACTTGACTGACTGGCTACCTTTTGAGATTGATGTTGAGATGGTCCTTCCCTCAGTTCCTTCTCCAATGCTACCACTGCATCATCTCTTATTTCCTTCTGAAACCATTTTTCTCTTCTTCTGCACAATTAAGATTTTCTGCTTACTGTTTCTATAGAAACAAGGGAGTATTGGAAGGGGACTATCCAATAGTAGTTAATCAAGAAGAATCTTGAGATATACAGATTGCCAACAGACACATGAAAGAATGCTCAACATCATTAATCATTAGAGAAATGCAAATCAAAACTACAATGAGGTATCATCTCACACCGGTCAGAATGGCCATCATCAAAAAATCTAGAAACAATAAATGCTGGAGAGGGTGTGGAGGAAAGGGAACACTCTTGCACTGTTGGTGGGAATGTAAATTGATACAGCCACTATGGAGAACAGTATGGAGGTTCCTTAAAAAACTACAAATAGAACTACCATACGACCAGCAATCCCACTACTGGGCATATACCCTGAGAAAACCATAGTTCAAAAAGAGTCATGTACCAAAATGTTCATTGCAGCTCTATTTACAATAGCCAGGACATGGAAGCAACCTAAGTGTCCATCGACAGATGAATGGATAAAGAAGATGTGGCACATATATACAATGGAATATTACTCAGCCATAGAAAGAAACGAAATGGAGGTATTTGTAATGAGGTGGATGGAGTTAGAGTCTGTCATACAGAGTGAAGTAAGTCAGAAAGAGAAAAACAAATACAGTATGCTAACACATATATACGGAATCTAAGGAAAAAAAAAAAAAAGGCCATGAAGAACCCAGTGGCAAGACGGGAATAAAGACACAGACCTACTAGAGAATGGACTTGAGGATATGGGGAGGGGGTGGGGTGAGATGTGACAGGGTGAGAGAGTGTCATGGACATATATACACTACCAAATGTAAAATAGATAGCTAGTGGGAAGCAGCCGCGTAGCACAGGGAGATCAGCTCGGTGCTTTGTGACCACCTAGAGGGGTGGGATGGGGAGGGTGGGAGGGAGGGAGATGCAAGAGGGAAGAGATATGGGAACATATTGTATATGTATAACTGATTCACTTTGTTATAAAGCAGACGCTAACACACCATTGTAAGGCAATTATACTTCAATAAAGATGTTTAAAAAAAAAAAAGAAGAATCTTGGGTTTATTTATTTATTTATGGCTGTGTTGGGTCTTCGTTTCTGTGCGAGGGCTTTCTCTAGCTGCGGCAAGCGGGGGCCACTCTTCATCGCGGTGCGCGGGCCTCTCTCTATCGCGGCCTCTCTTGTTGTGGAGCACAGGCTCCAGACGCGCAGGCTCAGTAGTTGTGGCTCACGGGCCTAGTTGCTCCGTGGCATGTGGGATCTTCCCAGACCAGGGCTCAAACCCGTGTCCCCTGCATTGGCAGGCAGACCCTCAACCACTGTGCCACCAGGGAAGCCCCCCAAGAAGAATCTTAGAATTAAATTTGCCTGCAATACTTCACACACCTCATTGTATGACAGATTATTATGTGTCCTGTGGCTTATTCGGGATACTAGTTTCCCCTTCTGCCAGCTGTAGGCTCCTCATTAGCCATTCATAGTTTTATCCTATTCTGAGTAGGCAGGGGACACTTTAGAAATATGTCTTTTTCTGGATAAGAAGTACTGTCAAAACACTTTTGGTAGAAGGGAAACTTGAAATTATTGATTATAGTTTTGAGAATAATGACATTTTAGAGAAAAAAAGATCTTAGGCATAAACTACCCAATCCCTTCATTTGACAGATGTGGAAACTGAATTCTAGGGAAATTAAATGACTTGGCCACAGTGACACAGCTGACTGTGGGCCTTGCTAGGAAGAGGGCTGCACCCTCATTTCCAGTTCAGTTCTCTTTCCATGACGTACAGCATTTCAATGACCTTGGCCTTCAAGAACTCAGGTTAGCTCGGTAGCTAACAATTATAGCAGGCATTATTTTCCTGAACTTCTCTGATTTTATGAAATCATGCAGTTTATAAAAGCTTATTGTTTTACGTACTTGAAGGAAAAATCAAGGGCAAGGTCAATGGGAGCAAATTTGCATTTAAGTGACAACTTGCAAAAATAAATTTTAAGTTAATACCAGATTTTCGCTGTTGTTCTCACTAACTGGACTAGATCGTGTGACTGTCACACATTGCACCTCGCTCCATGTATGCAGGCCCTCTGGATTTTTCCTGGGCTTGCTGAAGTTAGGCAAGGTTGGCCAACGGCTGCTGACCACATATTTGTTTGCCTACTGAATTCAACAGTTCAAGAAAGCAGTCCATTATTAAGAGCCCTGCGTTTAATACCTCTCATTTGCATTCCAATTATTTTTTTAGTTGACAAGGAAGTTTGAGGGGGGAAAGTGAATAAAAGCCTGGCTTTATTTTTAGAAAACCTTAAGCCTAGAGGATCCCTTGGACTTTCAAGAATGATAAAGAGAAACAGGTATTGCTTAATGTAGCCATCTGGACCCCAGTGGTCCTGTTTACAGGAAGAGGCACATATAATTAGAAACAGCCAGTGGAGGACAGCATAACCTAATCAGTACCAAGGACCTGAAAGATGTGTGCTTCTCCCTTATCCGATCACGAGGCTACCATCCACTATCTGGGAGACCTTCACCTTCAGTCTCCCCATTCCCACTCCCCAGTTTACACATAGAAGTGCCAACCACACAAGGAAACCAACACGCTTACCAGTTTCCCATCTGATGAAGTATGAAGACAAAGTACCTGCTTCCGTTGCAGATACCTACTATGTTTTTTTAACATCAGGCTTGGAGAGTGTGTTTCCTCTCAGTCATAATACACTGTGTGATCTGAGTAATCTGGAACCCCTTGGGGATGGTGTTGGGTGTTTACTATAGTATCCACTGAACTCAATAATAAAGCCCTTGCCTCCTGATTTTTAACCTTGCAGGGGTAATGGCTTGTTTAGTGAGATAATCTCTGTGCCTACGTGGGAAACAGCTCTAGGTAAATGGAAGGTGATGGATGACTTAAAGGGAACTCAAACACATTTATGCCATTTACCACCAACTCAGCCCAGCGTGGGAGGAACCTCAGTCATGTGTGTCCTAGTTGCAGACTCATGCCACAGAGATGTCTTGTG